>NC_056737.1:462215319-462357819 GCF_019279795.1 Protopterus annectens | reverse complement strand
GGTAAAAAACTTTCTTACACTGTGAAGGACACCAATGAGGAAGAGAAAAGGCAAACACTACTAAAAACTCCTGATGTCCACCACGGCAGTAAAACTTAATAGTAAAATCAAAACTTTAATGAAAAGAATATAACATAAAATAAGTAGTCCTCAGTCTTCCCATAAGCGCTTTCGGCAAATAAGCCTTCCTCAGACCGTATAAAAAGGACTGTTCAGCTTTTGTATTTATAAGGCATCACAGCCATTCCTCATTTAGTTCTCTGACACGCCTTTGTTGCAAACCAAAAGGAGGCCAGCTATCAGAGAGGTATAATTTCCTTCATTGTAATTAAAGGGGCAGTGCTTCTCTTTACTATAGGATTGTATATGAGAAAACTAATAGCTATGGAAGTGAATACATTATATGAATGAAGCAACATTCAAGTAAACTTGCGAATCATATTCCTTCTATTCTTAAGTGCAGGTTTTAATGGCACAATAGTATTCAAGCCTGGTGATCTGTTTGCTCTTAAATTAATTATCCAGCATGTTTCCCTTAGCCCTGTGCGATTATGAACATCACTTCCTCTTGTGGTCTGACAGACTGCCTCTATGGCCTTGAATACAAAGCCAGACACTACCAAAATCCCTTAACACACACACACATATTTACCTGAATACATGACCATAGCGGAACTTGAGAAGCGTGAAATTCAAAACCTCCGGTATTCGAGGTTTTAATTTCCCCCTTCTAAACTTTTGCTATTATGTGGATTTGGCTTCTTGGGCTCGAAATACTGAAATTCGAGATTTCAGTATTTCAAGCTTCTGAATAGAACCCGTGTGTGTGTGTGTGTGTGTTTGTGTGTGTATATATATATATATATAAATATATATATATATATATATATATATATATATATATATATAGCATTTATATCACGTTATACTGTGGTGGTGGTGCTGCGGTAGTGTTGTCGCCTCACAGTTAGATGTTGCCCATTCGATTCTCAGTTAGAGCGTCTTCTATGTCGCGACATGCGTGAATGGGTGTTCCTTCGTTGAAGTTTGTGCGTTAGGCCCGGCAAGCCAACACGTAAAAATCTACTGCCAATCATTAGCGGACCGGAGTTCCGCTGTGGCAACCCCTAACCGGGAAAAGCCGAAAGACACAACAAGTCTTCAGATCTTCCTGCATCAATGGCAAATGCTCTACTTACTGAACTAATAACTCACAAACTGAAAACAAAATCAACTGAGATTTAAACCGAGAACTTCCCTCACCTCAAGCAAAAATTGTACCCCCAACAAAGTAGCATGCCTTGCACTATTACCCTTACATGTGAGTGATGAAAACACTGCTTGGTGGGTGTCTTTTCAAATTCAATAAACTGTAACCCGAGCCCTTGTAAAACAAATTGAAGTGTGAATGTAAGGGAGTAAATACTAAGTCCAAAGTTACAGTATCTCAAACTTTATGCCCTGTTTTGAGATACATCCATACATAAATAACTAGGTATGGCAAGCACATTTCTCCATATCACCACATTAAGGGGTGCAAGGAGACAAAGTCCACCCCATGAAAAACACTAAAGGTATAACAGTGAATTTAGGAATTTTCTGTTTTATTTTTTTTTGGGGGGGATCAGGTCTTGCACTTCCAATAGACGGCTGATATGGTCTATATCTGCCCCTTTACTGAAACTTGGGGCTGTGCACTACCCCACAAACAGTTATTAATGCAGCAACTGATAAGCCCTGACACTGTAAATACTCATGACACTATGAACACTGAATTATCTCTCACTTGAAACAACACTGCTGGGGGACAGCAGGCACATACAAGAAGAATGCACCTTTCTAGCAAGGCGAATGCACATTCTGTCACTGTCATAATTATGAAATCTCCTATTGCTCCTTGCTTTCATCACAGAATCATTTTTTTTCACATTTTCCACTACTGCTGTGGCTCACGTATAAGCAATCTACTTCCTTCCAAAAGTAATGTGGGGAAACTGCTACACTTTCCAATGAATGTGACTGAAGCCACCTGAAATCTTCTGTCTCCAACATCTTCATACTTATTTTTAAAGCAAAAAAAAACATTCCCCTTTCAAATGCTTCCTCTTAAATCTCTGAGTAACTATTTCCATTTGTAAAAGAAAGCAAAACAAAGCTTGCTGGACAAGCTAGACCTGTTATATAATTACCTGTAGTCTTTTACAAAGCACTGTGGCATTTGATAACTTTTTATAGCTTTCTAATTTTAGGATATCTCTTGCTTTTTAAAAAAATAAGACAATCTAAGTGGTTCAGTGTCTATTCTTCCTTTTAAAACTAAGGACTAATTTTAGCTACAGAAATCTGTAAACAGAATAAGTGCCTGTGACAGTTTGGCAATTATAATACCAAAGTAGAAAAAAGAACTGTTTTGAGAAGTTCTAAAAATGTTGCTACTTGTTCTGTGAAAACCTTATTTTTTTCCATTTTAATATTTTCCATTGTACTTAATTTATTTTTTCTTCATTTTGCATGCTAGTGTAATGCTTGAGACTAGACTTACAGTTACAGAAATAATGCTAAACTATTAATACACAAAGTGTAGCCTGATCCCTAGGAAGAACTATTAAAGTGGTCCTTTGACTATTTTAGCACTGTATAAAGTGTATACAAATGCTCAGCCTTCTAAGGATACTTATTCTAAAAGTAAATCTTCAAGAAGCAGTTTGTTATGACAGCATTTATAATAGCTAGGCTTTTACTTCTGTTCTTCAGTCTGTCACTTTCTATATAGTGTTTCTTTGCAATCATCCATCTGTCTAATGTTTGCCTTTCACAGAAGCACCACTATTACTTAGTATAAGAGCCATGCAAATGCAGCACTGATGGAAACAATAGCGGGTAAACTGAAACTTGGAACAAAGCAGCAATGCAAACACTACTAAAAGTGATAGAGCACGGCAACAGTATATAAAAAAGTAACCTGAAGGTTATTAATATTTGGCAAACCTCTGTGCCAAATTCAAATACTGGTCTGCATGTACACTCATACTACTACAAGCCTGTGCCTTGGAGATCTACTGCTCTGGTGCAGTCTCACAGCTGTACTGTATTTATTCAGGGGAACTCATGGCAAAATTCATAATACTTGGAGAGAATCCCAAAGCAGCTGCAAAACATCTCCATGGTGTTAAATAAGTACACAGGCTCCTCCACAACACAGCTGTCCTGTGCATCGTATTTGTAAAGCTTGCAAAATATGCAAGGCGCACCTCCACCAGGGTTGCCAGACGTCCCTATTTGGGCGGGACTGTCCCGAGATCAGCAGCCTGATCCCGAGTCCCGCCCTGCCGGTTTAAATCCCGGCCAACCTCCGCTTTTTTTTTTTTTTTTTTTTGATTGTCCCGTATACCTGGCATATGGGCCAATCAAAACACGAGAAGCTCCGTGTTTAGCGATTTTTGATTGGCCCATATGCCAGTATACGGGCCAATCAAAAATCGCTAAACACGGAGCTACTTGTGTTGAATGCGGAACTGCAATGCATTAAACACAAGAAGCTCCGTGTTTAGTGCAGACGCGGTTGATGTAAAAGGCAAAGCGCGGTAACCAGTAAGCAAACACCGTCTACAGCGAGCGCATCTAACAGTTAAGTTGGGCTTTACTTTACTGCACCACGTATTTTTTTGTATTAAAGAAGGACACCTTTGTGAGGGTATATCTTGATGATGGCATCAACATTTCTACCAGGGAAGAGAGCTTTACCTTCAAAAAATGCCTTTGGTACCAAACGCACGTCCGTAACGGGCACCTCGTGAGTATACTATCAAAGTTTTCCGCTGAAGTACTGTTGTATAACATAGCATTATTGTATGTTAACTTGATTTTGCGTTAGATAGTAGTACCCTTGGTAGTATTACTAATGTGTTCTGCTTTCTGTGATGGTATGTATAAACCGTTTACTTGGGCTTTGCTTTGTATTATTGTATGCTACTGAGTGAGCTCAGTTGTGCTACTTTGTCGAAGACCTTTTTTTTTTTTGGTCTTCACTTGCCGTGAGAGACCTTCTTCTTTTTTTTTTTTTGTCCCTACCTGGGAGTCTGGAAATCTGGCAACCCTGACCTCCACATATATCTTAAGATGGCTGACACGTTTAAATAAAACTCAGGAAAGGACATAAGGCCTATTAAAAAGGCCTTTTAATTTTACCTTCTGAAATGATTTCAAGCATGTCATAATATGAATTTGATTGGCAAATCCCCTAGACAGGTATGCTTTGACACAAGCAAGATTTACTTCACTTTCATAACTGAAAGAAACAACTGGCCAGTCTGTTTGACATTCTCTGATCTCATAAGAAGAGGTCCACCTTCAGTAACTTCTGGGATTCACCAACAGGCATTAACAACTTCACAAACTGCTGTACAGCCCAGTCATCTTTCTCCTTTTTGCCATGCAAAATCAACAGCTCATAACAGAAATGGCCCCGGACTCATTTGATTTTTCTGCCTGAGTTTGTAAGAATTTGCCTATAAGTACAATTCTGACTGCTTCCGTTCTCTTTCTCCTCACTGTGTACATCCACAGGTATGTACTAGTTTTTCTCTTGTATTTGGTATTTTAAAGTGCACTTCTTCTTCTTCTTTCAGCTTTTTCTCGGTTAGGGGTTGCCACAGCGGATCACCTGTCCACTCATGATTGACAGTGGAGTTTTACAGTGTCGAGTTGCCAGCCCAGTGCCCAACCTTCCACAGAAGGAACACACACGCACACCTAGGGCCAATTTAGAGTGTCCAACCCACCTACAGTATGTCTTTGGGATGTGGGAGGAAACCGGAGCACCCTTAGGAAACCCACGTGGCCACAGGGAGGACATGCAGACTCCACACAGAAGGCACCCCAGCTGAGGATTGAACCGGAGAACCTCTTGCTGTGAGGTGACAACACTAACCGCTGCACCACCGCGGCCACCCTGTATTTTAAAGTGCACACTGGTAGTTAAATAGACCAGTTCAATGAAACAGCAGAAGTGTTTAAAGAACAAAGGATGAATTTGTTTCATGAACACCTTCTTTTTGTGAATTACTATGTAGGTTTTTTTGCAATTTAAGGTCTGCAGTTTAAAAATCCCTTTCACAGAGGTAATTGTTGTGCCTCTCTATAGAAATGAGTGTATAGGTTTAGGTAAATGCAGATCTGTATCCCATAAGGATTTGTGTTGTAGAAGTGTCTGCTGCTGTCACATCACTTCAAAGCCTTTTGGGTAAAATCTAGTACAGTGTCACACTGCGTGCAGGTCTTGAACTTCTGTGCTGAACTTTTACATCTTTGAATATTACCTAATACTACATACTGATCACGGATCTTTTGCACATGTGATATTCTGACTATCCCCTTTTATTTAGCTCAGCTTTAAATCCCAAAAATATTATGAACCTTTACAGATACTGCATAAATGTAGAAGTTTAGACATTTTACATTTCAAGACATTGAAAACAATAAAAAGTTCAAAAGTCCCTGTCCTTGTAAAGCTTTTCAAACTGCTCTCCCTTTTGCTCTCTCCATATATATATATATATATATATATATATATATATATATATATATATATATATATATATATATATATATATATATATATATATATATATATATATATATATATATATATATATAGGTCCACTTTCAAATTTCAAAAATCCAAAATTTCGAAGATCTAAATATGGAAGCCCAGAAGATTGAAGTTTTGGAATCACAAAACTTAAAAAAAATCTAAAATAATAAAAGTTGGCAACTCACATTTTTGCAGGGGGGGCTGCACCCCCCACACCCCTGCTACTTAAATATATCAACTCAGAGATCCCACTACAGTGAAGTGAACAGTAAAGTTCCCATTCTGCACTGCACTGTACAGCAATCTCCACTGACAAGTTTCGAGAATCCAAAACTTTGATCTTCTGGGCTTCAGAGCTCTAAAGCTTTGAAGTTTTGGATTTTCGAAATTTGAAAATGGACTCCCATATATACATATATATATATATATATATATATATATGTATTATGTGTATATAGATATATATATATATATATATATATATATATATATATACATATATATAATGTGTGTGTGTGTGTGCGCACGTGTGTGTCTGTGCATATATATGGATTCCCTTTATAATCTCAAAATACTGAAACATCAAATTTCAGTATGTTGAGACCATAAAGTTGAATCTGAAAAATACTGAAACCCCAAAACCATGAAAGTTAAAATAGCGAAGCTAAAAACACCATACACCACACTGCACATACACCAGCCTACTGGCACTACAAAAAAACAAACAAAACACACACAGACACAAAAACACAAATTAACAAACCTACACTACAAATAAACAGACGGCAAGCACCCCTGCACCCCCACACCCCCGCTACTTATATATACTGACTCCAAGATTGCACCAATCTGAGGCTTGAATGTAGAACCAGCTCCTACTATAACAGTAATATCATGTAAAGCAGAAAAGGTGGTGGTGAACATCACTTTAAATATAGAAGTCAGGTACACCCATGGCTACTTCCACATCTGAGTGCCATTGGAACTAAGTCTGTCCTGTCTGTTCTTGCCTTGAGTAATAATTTATGGGTGAAATGGAATGGAGGAAGGTATATTGTACATGTGGAGTCCAGGAGGAGAAGAAGGTATTTGTCTTCTTAGCTTGTGAATGACAGAAGAAGCAATAGAAATTCAAAGCTTGACCAAATGAATGACTTTGGCAACAGGGCTTGTGTGAGTAACTTAATTACTTTGAAAGTCAAAAGTCAGATAATTATAAGACATCCACAAAAACACTGTTTCTATATATTTTCTAAAATTCCCAGATCTATTATTACCCCCTTCCAGCCCTAACCCCTGTCTGTCCAGTAGTTCTGGAAATAAATCCCTTGACTAAGCCATTGTCACATTTTTACAGATGATATTTTTTTAAGAAAATCAGTCAGATAATAAATAACATTATTACACAACTAACCAATCAGCAAACAACAAACAGCGGATGGCAACTATTTTCTAAAAGCATTCCAATTTGTAACATAAAAATAACACCCAGTTTTCCATATTTTTCAAAGCAACACAAAATACATTTAAACACAAATTATTCTGTAGTCTTCTTTAATATTTCAGACAAATTCCAGTCATTTTAAAAGCATATATGAAACATTTCTGCTAAAGTGCTGTAGTGAAGAATTTTGAGTGTATTTAATATAAGTGCTGCATATATCCTATCAGATGCCTTACCTAGCCCTGTAACTTCTTAGGATAGTGCTGTTTTCAGGTACAACTCTGAACAGCTATAACACGCCCTCATCCAGTGCACAATATGAAACCCTGTTATATTAATACCTGCGTTCCCCAGTCTTCCCTAATAAGGACTCAACTTCCTGTAATTCCATGTCACATGTAGATATACCTCTAAGTGTCACTCCTCCACCTCTCCTGCAGCCCTAAGTCCCCAGCCTCCTGAAGTATCCAACATATGTATGGCTTGGCCTTCAGTCTATTTCTGAGTTTTACTGGTGGAGTCAGTGACTTCTGCAGTAATTTAAAACAGGTCAATATTAATGCAGGAAAGTAAAAAAAATAGTACTGTATGTAACACTTTATCCTAGTGCCCATCTTCATTTCAGTGTGGAGGCCTTTCAGGTTGATAGGTTCTTACCAAACTTGTAGCCACAAGAGACTATTGAAATGATTGGCCATATCAACCAGTACTGGTGGGAGACCAACAACGTCCCCCATTAACAGCAAAAATGACCACAGAGGTTCCAAACACGGAAAATACAATCTTTGTTTTATTACTTCGTTTATTCTAAAAAATACAGACTGGTAAGCACTTTCACGGATACAAACTCTGCTTCATCAGACCATGTCAGACACATTGTAACAGATGACTATTTAAATATTCAAACAGCCAATCAAGTTCAAGTCTAAAGGGAGGGAAAGGTCAGTCTATAGTAGATACAAACTGTGGCATTAATAAAACTTGCTTAGTGCTGACAGTTGAAAGCAACTTAGATACACAATGTTAAAAACCATAAACTAGTACAACCTTAAAAACACATTACATATACATACATATAAAAACAGATTATTATACAAATAAATAGCTGCATTTGTTTAAATTACCTAAAAAATCCTGCCGATTCCTTACTGTATCAGCATAAGCACTGATGAAAACAAAACAACTGATCTATTAAAAATCTCAGATCAGAAGTAGTTGAACTGGTATAACTATTATGTAATACTAATAAAAACTGCCTAATGCTAAATGTATAGGTGGCCAAAAGTAGAAATAAATATGATATGTAAAAAATGTGACACACATATGCTGTCTAATGCATGATAGAGCAATACAATTATGATCATAGAACATCGTAATCAAAAATTTCAAAAAGCATTGATGTTATCATGTTAACAACAAGGGATAACAATGTTTTAAAGCTCTTGCCTTAAGGAAGGGTTTTATTGGTACCTTGCTGTTCAAACCTGGGGGTTTGTCAGCTTGTAACTGAATAATCCATTTCTGTTCTATGGATTCAGTCTTGTTTAATAGATCACCACCTCGAATATTGGCATGCACTAGTTCTAGGGCAAAGAACTTAAACTTGTGACTGGGTCTTTCTCATTAACATGCATAGCTAAAGCACTGGATACTTTCACATTTCTAATGTCTCTCAAATGTTCAAGGATCCTATCCTTAAAGCCCTGTTCGTCTTACCTATGTAATAAGAAAACAAATGATGCAAAAACAGTAGTACACCAGATTCTTAGTCTGACAATCTGCATAGAAACTAGTGTCACTATTAAAACCAAGTTGGGGTAAAGAAAATGACCCCCAGTGTGTGTGCATATACAGGCCATACACCTTCTACAGGTGTAGGTACCCTTTCTGTACGATTGGACATAACTAGGAGGATTCAATGGTCTATAACAAAGTTGATTTTTAAGAGATTTGTTGTTCCTAAATGTAAAGTCAGGCTTATTTCCAATCACTCTTTGTAATTCAGGTATAGTTAGTAGAATACCCCATTTGGCACTAATAGTGTCACATACCATGCTGATGTTATTGGCATAGGTCAGAGGCATTCTAAGCTTATTGCCAACATTCATAGGGGTGCGACTCTGATCAACAATTTGTTCAAAAGTCTGTACAGAGGTGGAGCTGTGATTGACACTGAAATATGGTTTACATCTGCCTTTCCTCTCATTCCAGGCTTCAAGTATTTGTGTGTCAATGACATCTCTCCTGTATCCTCTGTTCATAAATTCTTCCTTGAGTAGGATAAGTGCCTTTTCTAACTGAGCATCATCGCTATGTAGATGCATGATACGGAAAATTTGCCCCCGAAGCACATTTAGTTTAGTATGATTAGAATGCATGCTATTGTTGTGTAAGACATTATTTCTCCTAACACTTTTCCTATAAACACCCATGGACATAGAATATAGGGCATCCCTGCTGATCTGTTCATCTAAAAACTCTGTGAGTGTAGAGGAATATTTGTAGGTAAATTTAAGAAAGGTGCTCACTCCATTGATATACTGAAAGAACTCCAGCAAGGAATCTTCAGGGCCCTGCCACAACAAAAAAAATATCATTCACAAAGTGCGTGTACCATCTAATCAATCTGCCAAACCTGTCATTGGATAGAATGTGCTGATTTTCCCAATTAACCAACATTAGATTGGTGTAGCTATTTGCACAGGCTGTGCCCATAGCCACACCAACTTTTTTGCAAATAAAAAACGTCATTGAAACAAATGCATTGTTCTCCAAAATAATTTCTAAGAGAGTACAGAGATGATGAACTTTGTCAGTGGACACATTATGTGTAAGTAGTACATATCTAACATTCTCTATCCCCCAATCATTTGGTATGGCGGTAAATAGAGAGGCGATATCTAAGGTGACAAAGAAGCATGGTCCTGCAATAACATCAACATAATTACTAAGCTGAGAAAGAAAATCTTTCGTATCTCTCAATACAGTCTTACATTTGTCTAAAACCACATGTAAATTCTTTTCTACAAATATCGACAAAGGTTCAGTGATCCAGCCTCTACTGGATACTATAGGTCTCATTGGTGGTTTTCATAGACTTTTATGTACTTTAGGGAGGCCATATAATATGGGAATAGTGGGATTTTCAAACTTAAAATAATCAAACAATGGTTCTGAAATTAAACCAGTCAACAAAAGATCAAAGATCAAGAATTCCACTTTTTCAATTATTCCTTTCAGTACCACTGCTGACAAAGAAATATATGTGTCAGTCTCTCCCAATAATTCCATCATAGCAGATAGATATATATCCTTATCCACCACAGCAATACCTCCCCCTTTGTCGGCTGGTCTTAACTCAATGCTCTTCATATTTTTTAACTCAAATAGAGCCTGCCTTTCAAGATATGTCATATTGAAAAAACAGTCATTCTGTTTACCAATAAATTTCTGTCTTAACTGCTTTTCACATATGTCCATAAATAACTCTAGGGTAGGATTGGTAGGTGGTACATACATGCTTGGTTTTTTAAAAATATTCTCATTTCCTGTATTGTTCTTAAATATAGTTTTAAGGGTGAGGGTTCTACCAAACATCTTAAGGTTACATAAAACATCAGTCAAGACAGCTCTTTGGGCTGGAACAAATGTTAGCCCTTTATTTAAAACAGAGATCTGTGTTTCATTCAGCTTAGCAGATGAAATATTAATTACAAGACCTGCTTCATTCTTTTTCCGGTCCTCGATACATCTTCTTCGCTCTGGAGGCGTCGAATCCTGGGATTCGTATACCGATTCCTGGATCTGCCTTGTATCGGTAACGGATCCTACAATAAAAAAGGTGCTTCAGCTGTATTGGGTATAGTTGAATCTCTCAATAAATTATTCTGAGGTGTAAACACCTGTTTATGTCTAACAGGAGCTTGATTGTTTGTAGGGGCAGCTACAATAGTATCTGTATTATTCACTGCATTGATTGTAGTACTGCTATTATTACTCAGATCAGACATCAAACCTGATACACTCACTGTAGCACTGGGAATGTGAGATGGCTGTTGCGAGTGCGCAGGCCCTGAGACGACTGTGCGAGCAGTCTCAGGCATCTGCCCACTTCCCGTGATACGTTGTGAGGATGAATGAATTACTGGTCTCTCTCTGGACCAAGAAAAAACATTGCCGTTTGCAAAATCGGATTTATCCCTTTGAATCTTTTTGGCTTTGACATTTGCAAGTCTCTTATCATATGCAGAGTTATTCTCAAATAGAACATCCATCTTATCGCCGATAGTATCCACAGAGTATGTATCAAAAATGTTGTTTTGCATTGCTTCTATCTGGTTATATTGCTCCGCCTCTTCAGGCCTGAAAAAGTCCCCCATTAAACAGACTTTCTCGACAAATCCCTGGTGAAAATGTGTGATCACATATGTGGACTGCTCTGAAAGGTTGCTGTGGGAATATTGTTCCTAGCAGTCTTCCTCCAGAGCATTCTAAGTATTGCTAAAGGGATCAGTTATTTGCCCCCATTAATAATTCTCTTTTACAGTTATGGAACATCAGTTTTTCTGTTGATTATATCAGCAGCTCAGTCTAAAGTCTTGCCATTAAGAGTGTCAGTGGCGAGGTAGTCACCTCCAAAGCATGAAAATTAATCATCTAGAAATACAAGTTAGATCCTTCATCCTCAAACTGTAATACATCTTAAAACTTTCCAAACACCCAAGTCCCCCATCATTTACACCAGAAATGCTAAATCTTTACAAACTGTCTACAGTAGTAGCCTCTGTTTTTACTGTCTGACTGATGGTTCCACACCCATGCAAGGATACATCACCCTCCAGGACTTTAAAAGTTTGCATTCGTACCTAGCCCAGTACTAACATTTACAACTCAGTAAGTTACTTCAGTCTGCTTATTTTTCCTTCTCTCTCTTTTATCCAGTTAATGTATTAACATTATTTCTGGAGATAGCCATATTAGTTTTAGAGTCATTCTAATTACTAAATCATACCAAAGAAATCCTGCCAAGAAGTAAAGCTGAAGATATGAAAGACCAACCCCTTTCTTGATTAATGCTTAAAACTTCTGTAAAGCTGAAGATATGAAAGACCAACCCCTTTCTTGATTAATGCTTAAAACTTTTTTCTCTCCATCCTACCCTGCCTATGTATTTTTCAGATCCCTGAAAAAATCCAAGATATGCTTCTGGAATTTTTCATCCCATTTTGAGAAGCCCAGGGCTGGAAGATTCCCCAGCACAAATAGTGATTTAGGTAGCACTACATTTTTTTAATGGTAGACACTTTAGCTGGGAAGACTCACCTCGATGTGTTGTTCCTCAGTCTCTCCTGTTTTTCTAGATATAAAGTTTGCAAATTAGTACAAGAACAAAGGATAAGGATAGCTAGGTCAATAAATACTTTTGCATATAACACCCGTTCTTCACCCCCCCTTAGACTAGATCTCTTCTATGCACATATCTCAGTCAAAGGACAGGAAAGGGTTATGACTTTCCCAGGTTCATTCTCAACACAGATACTTTAGTAAAATCTATCCAGTACTGAATATACTGGTGTCAGATTTATTTGAAGTTCAAGCTTCAGGTAAACAATTACTGGCAAACCAACTTGATGTACATACCAAATCTACATTTATTATGATACCCATGAATTTTTCCTGTGATGGAAAGCAAGTGTTTCCATCACTAATAAAAGCACTGTGAAGGAAAATTAGTATTCCTATTATGTGTCACAAGCTAAACAGAAGAGTCACCATATAAGCCCAGTGAAATAGACGTGTGTATGGGGCTTTTGTAAACTAACTGGCACATCTAAATAAATCATTCTTTGAAAACAAGTTTCTCCATTAATGCCCATGTTAACTCCCAGGCCAAGGACTCAAAGACTTTGAGATAATCTAAAAGAAGTTTGCCCAAGGGGTGTGCCAGTATTAAGCCAGAGGCTCGTAATATTCATTCCCTACATGACCACCACCCATACCTGTCAACCTCTTAGCACAATAAATTTGGACAAAGTAAAAAATAATGGGAAGACAAAGGTCCATAATTAGGACAGATTTTAATTATTACTTTTATAAACTCAGAAAGTTTCTAGAGTAACAGTTTTTGCATTACATGCATTTTTGAAGGATTTGAAATTCAAATGTCTGTCATTATGTCAATGATTTCCCCAAGAACACCAATTTTATGAGGAATAGCCCAACATATGAGGCAAAAATCTGGACATTCTATAAAAATCTAGACAGTTGACAGAGGTGCCCCCACCACTACTGTTTAATAAAATCTGTAACAGGTATATTAGTTTTGGAAGCAGACTTTCAATGTGCTTTGTTAGACTAAATATTTGTATAGATCTTCATTGCAAATGGGTAATAACGAAATAAGCTGATAGTGGAAAACCAATAAAGATTTTCCTGTTCCACAGAAAATAGTACTATTGACTCCATTCTTGAAAAGTTTGGGAATTTACCTCTCTCCATGACTGGCTGGTATTTTTTCAGACCTGGAGACAATGTCTGTTTAAACTTCTTATAAAAATCAGGCATAAGAGCATCAGGGTATGGGGCTTTACCAGCCACTAATGAGTTAACAATCATCAAAATTTCCCCTAATATTATGGCTTGAACTAACTCCACAACTTTTTCATCTGAAAATAAGAGAATCCAAGTGGATTTTAAGAAATGCTACATGGCAGTCTGATCTGTAGTTTGATAATAGTACATCATGATTTTGATTGACAGGCCTGCTGAATCTAGCTTTGTTTGTATGCTTGTTTGCTTGTTATTTCCCTGAAACGCTAATTCCACCTAAAATGCAGCTTTTCAGTGCTTCTGTGGATCCATAGTGACATCTGCATTGCTTACTGTACTTATTTCCTTGTTTCACTTGAAAGAAACTTACTGTTTGTCATTTTTGCATTTAAGTTACCTGCAACACATTGCATTTAAGTTACCTGGCACTTGCTCACTAAAGCAATTATATAAGTCAGCACTAAAAATTAAAAGCACTACACCCTCACAAACTCCCCTTGAGTACCTTGTTCCCCAATGGCCCTTTTTTTTCAATTATAAAGGAATTCCCAATACTATTCTAGCATGTCCAAAGGTCAGTTGTCAATCTCCTCTCCGGTCCAGCTGGTGAATGTGGGAATCTTGAGGCAATGTTACAACTGCCTCATGTACACAGACAACCCTCTCCTCCTCCCAACAAATTCCAACACATGTGAGAGATGCAACCATATAGCCAAACTGGAGGCTAAGCTCTCTCAACTCAGTACTGGCGAAACCTGTCAGGAGGAGAAGGAAACCACACTCACTACAATTCCAGTCTCACATAGACTTACCACGACAGCAAACCAAACACATAAACACACAAAAACATACTCGGAGGCTCTAAATAAAAATCTGCCTAAGCAGCAGAGACCTCCAAAGCAGACACCCAAGCAACCACTACCCCAAAACAAAACACGTGCAACATATAGCTCACAAAGCCAGTGTGCCGAACAGTCACAGCCCTTAAGGCTAAGCAACACACCTGATACACTTGTAATAGGTGACTCTAT
This sequence comes from Protopterus annectens, assembly GCF_019279795.1. Taxonomy (NCBI): domain Eukaryota; kingdom Metazoa; phylum Chordata; order Ceratodontiformes; family Protopteridae; genus Protopterus; species Protopterus annectens. Next base: position 462,343,202 of record NC_056737.1, on the reverse strand, counting down.
CGTCAGGCACACTGACGTCCCGCTCACCAGGCTGAACAAGAAGAAGGTCATGGTAAGCTGCCTGTCGGGCGCCAGGATCCGCCACATAACACAAGTACCTCCCTGGACTACATGAAAAGAGACATAGAGGAGCTCTCTGAGCATGTGGCCCAGGCCGGTATGACCCTGACCTTGAGTAGCATCTTACCGTCACCAAGAATGATGCCACAATATGAAGACAAGATGAGCAATTTCAACAATTGGCTTAAGTATTGGTGTCATTCAAAGGGGATTCAATGCCTGTCAGCCTGGGATGACATGCTCGACAGGCCACGATGCTTCGCTAGGGACGGCTTGCACCTGTCACCCCTGGGCTTTCAGATATTGGCAAAGGCTCTTGCTACCCCATAGTGCCTTTTTAGGCAAGGCTCAAAAGACAAACCCACCTCCATAGGTATCACAAGGGATAAGAAACTAAGAGTAATGCTACTCAATGCCAGAAGTCTAAACCTCAAGATGCATGCACTCGAAACTCTCCTTAGCATGGAGAACATCGATATCTGTGCAGTAACAGAAACCTGGTTCAAGGCTCCCGAGAGCACCCCAGCACTACCAGGTTATACCTCATACCATGCTTTTCGGCCTCAAAACTTGGACCGAACCAGAAAAGGAGGGGGAGTATCAATATTCGTCAAAGATACCCACACCTCCAGGTTGGTGGCACAGCACAAAGCATCAGAGACTATCCATGTGCAACTAACAGTGGGTAAAACTGCCTTCCAGTTTATAGCCTGCTACAGACCACCCTCCCAAACCCACGAACCCCACTCAGCCTTACTGAGAACACTGGAAAATATGAAGGTCTCACCAAACACCGTTATATTGGGCGACTTTAACTACCCAAACACAGACTGGGAGCATTACTCTAGCTCCAACGCCCTAGCTCAAAGGTTCCTAGAATTTATAAACTCAAATGCTATGGAACAACTTGTTACCACTCCCACAAGAGGGGAAAACATACTGGACCTGATCATCACCAACATGGGGACTCTATGCTCCAGACCAGAAGTGTATCCCTCACTGGTAAGATCAGACCATAAACTAATCTCACTGGATATTCACATCCTGACCCCACCCCCTGCCCAGAAAACCACAGTGAAAAACTTCTCTAAAGCAAATTTCACACTCCTCAAAACTGAGGTGGAATCCTTCAAAGCCCCCAGGCCTGTGGAAAATACGGCCCAGACCGCAGAATTCTTTATAAACGCATTCTATGAACACCTTCAGGAATGCATGGATCATGCAATCCCAAATAAAACCAAGACTCAATCCTCCAAAGGCAGACGCCCTGTCTGGTGGACCCCAGCCATAAACAAACTATATAATAGAAGGAGGAAGCTACTACATGATAGAGCAAAATCCCAAAAAGGGAAGACATCTCTGATCAGTGTTAGCAAAAAACTATGGGCACTCATAAAATCGCCTAAGGCCAGCTTCGAGAGAAAAATTGCACAGGACACTAAGGATAATCACAAGGCTTTCTTTAGTTATGTTAGGAACCTGGGTGGGAATTCCCAGATATGCTCAGAATTAGTCCAAAATTACAAAAAATACATCGAACCCACAGACATTGCCAACATCCTAGCTGACAGGTTCAGCGCAAACTTCTCCCCCCCCTTCCCCACCAAAAGGGCAAATATCTATCCCAGCAGAGTGCTGCCCCCCTGACATCTCAGATGCTCAGGTAAGAGCTGCCGTCTCCAAAGCAAAAAACACAGCATCAATGGAACCAGATGGTGTCCTGGGCTGCATCCTACATGAACTCCAAGAAGAGCTAAACCCAAACATAAAACTACTGTTCAATCTCAGTCTTACCACAGGATATGTACCCAAAGAGTGGCGACAGCAACAGTGGTCCCTCTCCACAAAGGTGGTGCCTCAACAGATCCTGGAAACTATCGCCCCATAAGCCTGACTAGCTTGGTCTGCAAAGCTATGGAAAGGATCATCATGGACCTCATAAAAAGATATTGGGGACCTACAGACACTGGATCCTACCCAGTTTGGCTTTGTTAAGGGCAGATCCTGCCTCTTAAACCTGGTCAATTTCTTTGCAACAGTCACCAAGGCCATTGACGAGGGGAAGGTGGTCCACACAGCCTACCTGGACCTCGCAAAAGCCTTCGATACAATACCCCACTCGGGCATTATAGATAAGCTCACCAGCTTAAATATAAACCCCTATGTCACTAGATGGGTTGCAAACTGGCTCAAGGACAGAACCCACATGGTTAGAATTGCTGGAGCCATGTCAGACTCCAAACCAGTTACAAGTGGCATCCCACAAGTCTCAGTCCTGGGACCTCTCCTGTTCAGTATATATTTCTTGGAGGTACAGGCCAACACGGAAGGACTGTGGCTGACCAAGTTCACAGATGACTGCAAACTGGGCACTATAATCGACTCTCCAGCTGACACAAGCATCCTCCAAAAGGGCCTCATAGAAACAGACAACTGGTGCCAGAGCCATGGCCTCAAGCTAAATGCTAAAAAGTGTATAGTCATCCCCTTTGGCAAAAACAAAGTGCCTACAAATTACCACATAGGTGATAATCCGTTAAGTGCGGAAGAAGTAATTAGGGACCTGGGGACCCAAGTTGATAGCAATCTCTCATTTGACAACCACATGGCCAAAGTGGTTAGAAAAACATTTTATATAGCCCACCTAATCATGAAGGGATTCACATCTAGATCAGGGGAAGACATCGTGCCTCTTTACTCATCCCTCATCAGGCCCATAATTGAGTACAATTCCCCTTTTGGGATGTACCTTACCAGACACCTGCAGCAACTGGAAAGACCCCAAAAGTACCTCACCAAGAGGATCAAAGGGCTCAAACAGATGCCATATGCTGCCCAGTTAAAGAAACTCCAGCTGTGCTCAGTGGCATACCGCCTTCTCAGAGGCGATCTGTGCCTGATGTATAAAGCCATGTCCAACCCGGAATTAATGGACATGCTGCACCTCAGAAAATCCAAATCCCATTGAGCTACTGGCCGAGAGACTTGAACCTCAGCACTGAAATAAATAGGACATGCTGGAGGGACAGATTCATAACCCAGAGGCTCCCTTCACTCTGGAATAAAATCCCAGTCCAGGTTAGGCAGAGTCCCTCATTGACTCTCTTCAAGAGGAATCTCAATGAGTGGATGGGGGATCATAGGTTTACCCCGGGTATCACTTCTGTGTCACTGTTAGACAGAGGCACAGTATACTAACCTCGAAAAAGGGCATAGCAAAATTGATTTAAAATGGGTGGCGAAAGCCAAACACACTCTGGCTAGGCTTATAAATGCCCTAGGGCAGATAGCCTAGTATGAACCTATGAACCTATGATTATATTAATTTTCAGTGTATCAGATCAGAGTGCCCCTTTTGCCACACATTAAATAGATTATTGGTTGTTCATCTCTCCTTCTGAGTCTAGAAGCTAATAATTTTGATGATGTCAACTCCATAACCCAGAAAAAGAGTTAAATTATTTCCAGTCCATGATATTTCCTCATATTATTCTCTTTCTTTGCTATTTTAAAACCTTCCCACAGTGCCATATCCTGAGTGTGTGCGGCTTTTAAGATTTTCCATATTAAAGATTCTATGTACATGTTCCTTGCTTTATTGTCCTTCTTTTCCATCTTTGGCTTTCAAACTTCTAATTTATTATCATTTGAAATACTTCCCAATAAGGCCCCCTCTGAAACCTTGCTGGTTTCCCTCCCTCAGAATTACTGTAATGCCTTTGGGAGGTATTAAATGTCCCAGAGGGTCTCATGGTCAGATTTACAGATCAGCTGGAACTCCTGGGTACCAAACTCCATCTATTCCATTCTGAGTGAGCAATGGCCTGATAAGCAATTTAAGACTACCTGAAATTAAAGCTATGTTGGCTATGCCATGACTCACTTACAAGTAATGTAACTTATTTGCTATAACATCAGAATCTGAAAAAGACATACTATCCTGCTTAGTGGGATGAAATACCCTCTGTTTATCCACCAGCAGGTATGGCTTTAGAAACCTCTTTAAATACTAATAAAATTAAGTTCTCCCTCAAAATCCCTATTACTCTGCCCCCCAAATACCTTGTCCTTCAATATAGAGTTTCACCCCATCTCCCTACTATGTTCATTCACAGAAGTTCTTAACAAAACTCCTGAATAACCAAATACATAAACACCTAAACAAATATGGTCTTATAATATATACAGCATTTAGGACTGGCCACAACACCCTCACTGCTGTACACACTGCAACAGATAAATTATCTCTGCTTGGAAAATGGGGCATATCACATGTGCCATCGTTGTAGATCATACCTGGGTATTTGAAAGCATTAACTAAAAAATCCTCTTATAAAAGCTACAATTGCTTACTTTTAGTCCTAACATAATTTACTAGTTTGGGAACTATCTACTAAAAAGAAATTTGAAATCAAAGAAGGCAGCCTTCCTTCAGCTGAATGTTGTTTCAGTACAGGAATCCCACAAAGTTCAGTCTTGGTCCTATATTATTTTCAGTATTTATTAGTCAAATTAGCACAGTCATACTTTCTACAGATTTCACCCTTTATGCAGATTATATCAAAGTATATTAAACAGGATCCAGTACCTCAGAATTACGAAATCTCTACAATTCTCAACAAAAATAATTTATTACTCTTTCCCTCTGGATAACTTATTCATTTTCCTTATTTATCTTAAGATCATTCTGTCGAATTAGTATATTTATGTAAGATGCAGCCTAGTTTATTATCAGTTGTAGAAATATCCTGAAGATCCTTTCCATCCTTCCTTCTGTTGCAACCCCATAGGTAGGGGACTCTTTACATATCAGATGGTTGGAAGATAACGGAATTCCAAATGAGGGTCGCTTAGGAGGGAAATTGTAACCATTGTAATTAAGCATAAAATGGATGAGATGGAACTTACACCAGTTCATGATTAATCAAGCACGTTTCAAACCGCTTGATCCCATTATTGTTTATAATGGTGACAAACCGGCCTGCCTGAATAATGTAAAAAAAAAGTCTTCTTATTTCCAGCTTTGAACTATTTCTCTCATCAAGCATCTCCATCCCCCAAATGATCTATTGGTGGTTGTTTAGGCTTTGGTTTCCTTTGAGCGTGGCTACTGTTAGTCTTTATACCTGAGGTTACAGAAAGTGAGTTTGATCACTAGCAGCAGAACCAGAATTTTGCAACATGATTACTTAGGGTACTTCATGTCAACTTCATATTTTCCTGTACTGCAGAATCTTCATTGGCTACCACAGTAATCACATATCATCTATAAAGTGTTACTCTTGGTTTATTTATGATCTGAGTCACTCTTACCTTAAGGAACTATTGGTTTCATATTGCCCTTTCAGGTTTCTTCATTCCTCCATTTTTGGTTTGTTAGAAGTTCCAAGGGCTTATTTGGAAACTTTAGGAAAAAGAGACTTTAGCTATCTATACCCTTATCTTTGGAACTCTTCCCACAATGGTTATATGCTGCAATGGCTCTTTCAAGCATTAAGAGACTTCTAAAAGATCATTTATTTAACTTAGCATATAATGTTGGCTGATTACACACTTTCTTTTTTCATATTCCTACTGATTAAATAGTACTAATCTAAATTATCCATGTTTCCATTCTTTTCATTTTAAATTATTTAAATGTTTGTTTCCTGCTCATTGTTATGTATGTATCTATGCATGTATGTATTTATTTTTGTTATTCTTTGTTCATAAGTGTTTTTATCATGCTTGTAAAGATACTTGGTAGTCAGGATCTTAAATAAACTTAAACTTGAATTTAAATGAGGGAATGTGTTTATACGTCTCCCAAAAAGTGTTCCCAGTTTGACCCAACACCTTCTATCTGAAGAACCACTCCCAAAATGTTGGGATCTTTAATGGGAACTTATTTGACTTTGTAACTGTGTCATTATACATATTGGATATAATCTTCCTATATGAGGATCTCTACAGTCATTCCCTGGGCAGACTAGGAATTTTACACCAAGCATCTCAATCCCACTTTACTACACATTAAACCTGAATAATCTACCTTATGGCTGTAGGTAAGAGTTCTACTTTCCTCATCCTTAATACCTTGAGCAACATTTTGATTTATACTAACCTAAAGTATCTAGGCATTACATATTAAGATGTTTTGACAGTCAACAAAATAAAATCAAAGTACTAAACCAGGTCATAAAGGCTCTCTAAAGTTGGTTGAAATCACATTTTATCTGTGAATGAATATCATAATTAATATAAATAGTTCTCCCAGATTTGTTTTCCTAATCAACAACACTGTTACACATATTATAAATATAACAGTAAAGAAAATTAATAAACTGGTGCTCAGGTTAATCTGGAATTACAAACTGCATAGGAATAATCTGACCAAAATGGAATGTCTCAGAACTGGGGGGGGGGGGGGGGGGTTTGAAACATCCACATTTAAATATGTACTGCTTAGTAAGTGGTCTCTTGAAGGTAGTGGAGCATATTCTGTTTCCCAAAATTCAACCACGCCAACCATGTTGGTTTTCTTCATTCAGAATCAGTTGAAGACTCTTACAGTTACTATTAAGATGTAAAGTGGGCTCAGTTTCATTGAGCTTTGTCATCCACTAATTACCCTCATTAGGACACAACAAAGTTAATGTGAGAGCTTCAGTAAGGCAGGAGCTTACAATGAGCCAATAAGCAAGTAACAGTCCAGCATTACACTTAACAGTTGGAATCTATCTTCTCATCACTTTTCATGAAATTTAAAAACAAGTCTACAAAAGACTGTTAGAGACATCAGTAAGGGTCAGTGATTGCAGACTAAAAGATTGTGTCTGATTAATGATAAATTAGTACAAAATGATCATTACAGTAATTTGCAATGATGACATACCACACAGAGGTGTTGTTAGCTATTCTTGTGTTCTGTGCCATTCACTACCTGGCACTACTCTTGCCCAATTACTTGTGGGGCAAAAAAAAAAATTCTTCCTCCTTTTAAAGTATAGCACTCTGCTTTCTATATTTTTAGCAAGCAGCTGACACAGTTTATGCTACACAATAAGTGATACAGTGCTTCATTTCTGACTGCAAATGCAATACTGGCATTCTGAAGGCACAGAGTGCTATAATGCTTTAGTTCTGACTGCAAATGCAATACTGTGGCAGTATTGTACTGACGACCAAGTTAAGGAGCAAAAAAAAAACAACATCCATTCTTTCCCCTAAACCACTAAACCAAGCAGTTTGCTACAGTTTATGCCCACACATGGAGCTCTAAAGTGTTTCAATTCAAACTACAAAAAGCTTTTCTTTTTTGCCTTTACAAGCCTAGCCATGTTAATCCCAAGTATCCCCATTTGTTCTTTTTGGGTAGTTCACAGAACAAATTCATGAAGAGAGTGGGTCTGTGACCAATACCAGCTATCCCTGTCCATGAGGGACATGGGTGCCATCCCAGGAGTGAGTTTGTGGTCTCCCATCCAATTATCTAGGTTGCATTTGAATAGGGTCAGTGAGAAGCTCTGTTTTATGTGAATAGGAAGTCTATTCCAGAGAAGCAGCAGTCTCTGGGAGACATATCTGTCTCTCCACCATGATTTGTTAATATCACAGGCTAGGTTGAGATCCCTAAAGTGAGTGACTCTTGTGTCATTTGACTTGTGGATGTGCAGCATTTCCATTAGGGCAGGGTTGGAGATTGCCCTATAGGCCAGGCACAAGTCACCTCTCAGCAGCCTATAAAATAGAAAGTAAAGTGGCAGGGTTTCTTCAGCCTGCCCACGTAGGTCATGGTTTGGAGTCCCTGTATTTTCTTATTGAGAAACCTCTGAGGTCTGTTCAGCTGCTGCAGGTGTCTGGTGAGGTACATGCAAAAGGGTGCATTATATTCTATTAGTGGTCTGATGAGGGTCGAGTACAGTGGAGTTATAACATCCCATGACTTAGATGGTATGCCCTTGCTTATGAGGTGTGCTATGTGGAAACTTGGTGATCAAAGTTCTGATTGCTATCAACCCGTGTTCCCAAGTCTCACATCACTGGGTTGGAACTCAGGCGGGTGCTGTCAATATTGTAATTTGTAGGGAATTCTGTTTTGTCAAAAGGAATAATAATGCATTTTCTTGCATTTAGTTTTAGACCATGGCTTTGGCACCAATTATTTGTTTGTGTTAGCCCTTCTTGCAATATGTGGCCATCATTGGGGGACTAAGTGATTGCTCCCAGTTTGCAATCATTGGAGAAGCCATCTACTTTCCTCTGGACTTCTGAGAAATAAATGCCAAACAGTAAGTAAAAGTCTACCAGGTTTAATAAGCATGGTCTACCCTTAACAAAGCCAAACTGGGTTGGGTCCAGCATTTGGGGGTCACCTATATCCTTGTGGATAAGGTCCATGATAATTCTTTCCATGGCCTTGCAGATGAGGATGTTTAGACTAAGGAGCCTGTAGTTCCCATGGTCAGTTGATGGCCCCCTTTGTGCAGGGGATTTCATAGCCAGTTCTCAAGCTATGATTAAAGAGAATGCCAAGTGGGTCATCCAAGTCTTGTTTTAGATTGTTTAGTAAACAACCTAGGAGATTATCTGGTCCCATTGAGACCGTGTTTTTGGCTCCTGTAAACTGAGCGCAAACCCACACAGGCAAATTTAAACAGTTTTTAACACAACTACCAATGGGTAAGCCCCAAACTGAGCCTTTTCTCCAGCAATCCCCAACCTGGATGAGTCCTGAGCTACACACATCTACCACTAAGGTACAGGGAGGCCCTCTTAATGTAAGATGGCTGGTTTAAGAGCAGAGTGATACTAAACAGTCTAGATTCAGCAGGTATGAATCTAGCCTATGATATGTAAGGCAAGGAAACACAATTTCTAGATAGGAAGGAATAGGGGAGAGTCACTTAAAGGTCAAAGTGATATGGTTTAGTAGTATACTATTAGATGACCTGCAGTGGTACCACTCTATGCATAAACTGACAGCTCTTTGAGCAGCTGTGAACAGTGGGAGACTATGGAGAGTGTTTCCTATAGAGGATTTTAAACTGGAGAGGTTTGCTTATATGCAAGCATGGGGAACCACATTTGCATGATGCACAAATGTGAGGCTTTTATACCAGCAAGATGAAAGACTTTTATAAAGTTAAACCTTCTGGCCAATAAGATAAATAGACAATAAGCTATCGACCAGTAGTTCCCACCTTGGATGGGTTGAATTGAGTTCTCTTCTCCCACCAGAGTGCAAAAGAACTATGTTAATGTAAAACAAACTGGTTTTGAGCTCAAGTGAAGTAACACATGCTTTTCAACAGAAGTCAGAATTCCTGTAATATCGGGAATCCTTGGAAATAAGTTCACTAACCCTGAGAAATGTTCACAGCACACAAAAACTTTGCAAAGCTGAGAAATATGTTGGCAGTCTCAGGAGTACTTTGGCAAACTCAGAACAGCTTTTGCAGTATCAGAGGAGGTAAAGAAATATCAGAATACTGTTAAAACAACCTAAGAGCAGTACAGGAACAAACAGATGGAGTTTCTTTAATAAGTGCAGGCTGAAAAACAGTGATAAATTCAACAAAATCAATATATGCAGCACAGAAGTGTTAAATATCAATGAAACAGAGCAAGTACAAAAATATATAATAGATAGATATAGGTATATGTACATATATATATATATATAAATATATATATATATATATATATATATATATATATATATATATATATATATATATATATACACACACACACATTATATACAGTGTGTAAATCAGAGTTGTCATGCTGAAAGAATCACAATGAAAACTAGAGTCAGAGCAAACTATGTAGAGGGAAGTAGGTTAGGAAGAGGTTAAGTTATATGACCCGAGAGAGAGAGAGAAAGCAGTTGCATTTTCATTGACTCTTAAAATGTGTTTTTAGTTCTGATCATAAAATGGGGTAAGAGGAATGATCTTTAATAAACGAACAGATAGAGTCTCACAGTTTGGGCTCCAAGGACTAAGAAAGCATAGTTTGTGCACTGAAGCCAAGTTTGGGAGATTTGGAGAAGAGGATCTGAGTGTTTAAAAGTCTATGTATATTGGTGCAAGTCTGAATAGGCAGGAGGCTAGTGGAGGGAAGGTGTCATTTATGACAAGTGTAAATAGCTGAGAGGTGAATGGAAAGTAAGTAAATTTTTTCACAGCTAGCCAGTTGGCTTTTTTCAATGGTTTTACAGTAGTGTTCATTTCCTGGGGAGGAGCATGATGAATCTGCATATGGTGCTTGACAAGGTTTGAATGGTGGATGCATTTCTTTTAAAGGATGCAATCAGAGAAAGACCATATTTTAGCTGAGCTGGTAAGATACCTTTGTCTATAGTATTGCTACAGGGTCTGGAAAGAAAATGGGAGATCCTTTTAGCCCAGATTAGGACAGAGTTGATTTTTTTGTGTCTAGTCTAGTTGGAGATGGAAATTTAGGAAGGGGTCCATCCAAATCCGTAGGTATTTGAATGCAGTTATTTTCAAAAGTGTTATTCAGGTGATTGAGTATTTGTAAATGTCTGGAGATAGAAGTGAACTTCTGCCTAGTATCAAAAAGCATTGTTTGTGTAATAGAGGAGATAACAATAATTGCTTATCAGTGACTCATTGAATAAGGGCATGAAAATCAGCCTGAAGTTTGAGATGAAGAGAAGAGAGAGAGAATGGATGGAGTGAAAAACGACCACGGCCTGTGTCATCACCATAAAGCAGGAGGAGAAGATGGGGAGTTTGTTAATGTAGACAGAAAAGAGGAGAGGAGCCGGAATAGAACCTTGGGAGACACTTTTCTGCAGAGGGATTCACAGTGGGCTTGATGAGCTGAAATTCACTGAAAGATGAAGGTTAGAGAGTTACGTTTTGAATCAAAATAGTTTGCCATCACTATTGACTATTTCAGTGAGATGGTCTAGGGTAACTGAGTGATCAACAAGATCAAAGACTCTGGTGAGGTCAAGAAAAATGGCTACATTACTCAGGCTTTTGTCCTTTCCAAGAAGAATGTTGTCAGTGAGTACCCACATAGCTGTGCATCTACTGCAACCAGACCAAAAGCCATGCTGCTTTTATAGGTTCATACGTGTGTACTAGGCTAATGATCACTAGCGTCTCCCCACCAAGTTTAACCATGCATCCCAAATCTCTGAGAAGTCCTGGTACCTTTGTTAAGTGTAAGCAGGGGCTTGGGAGATGAAACACATACAAACAGAGGCTTGGGAGAGTAACCATTTACAGACTACCCGTGTCAATTAGAGACATAGTTGCCAAACCAGGGATGAATTTCCTATCCCCCATCCAATTGTCCAAGTTGATCCTGAATTGGGTTATAGAGGAACTCTGCTTTACATGGATTGGGAGCCTGTTCAAGAGAAGGGGTAGTCTCCCTGGATACATACCTGTCTCTCCAGCAGGTCCTATTTATATCACAGGCAAGGTTTAAGTCTTTAGAACAGGTAATTCTGGTGTTTATTTTGCAGCTATGCAGGAGAGCTATCAGAATGCTGTCTGACATTGTCTTGTATGTCAGACATAGATCTCCCATCAACAGCCTGTAGGAAACAAAATACAGGGATAGGACTTTGAGATGCTCATCATGTGATACGTAATTTATGCTCAGTATTCTTTTAGTAAGGAACTTCTGTGGACATTCCAGTTCTTGGATGTGTCTGGTTAGGTACATACCAAAGGGAGCACTGTACTCAATGATTGTTCTGCTGTATTCTGCATTCATCAGACTGATGACCTCTTTGGACCTAGATGCCATACTGTTGTTTATAAGTTGCACAGGATAGAATGATTTCCTCACTGCTGTAGACGTGATGGTCAATAGCTAGATCACTGTCTACTTGTGTCCCCATGTCCCTGACTACTGGGTTGACTCTTAGGGGTGTGTTGTCAATATGATAGTTACCAGAGGTGGTGATTTCCCAAACAATACTATTATGCATTTCAAGGTATTTAGTTTTATCCATGACTCTGACACCAGTTATTTGTCTGCGTCAGCCCTTCTTGGAGAACATTAGTGCCGGTGGAGGATTCCATGACTCCTCCTAGTTTGCAATTATCTGTAAATCTGGTCAGCCAGAGGTTCTTGACATTGGCCTTAGCTTCAGAGACAGAGATGCCAAAAAGGAGCAGTCCCAGGATCGATCACTGAAGGACTTCACTGGTGATTGGCCTCTTTTCAGAGGTGGACTCTCCAGTTCAAACTTAGTGGGTCCTGTCTGTAAGCCAGCTGGGTATCCACTGGGTGACATAGAGCTTGAACCTAACCTCTTGATTTTATCAACAATGCCTGAGTGGGTTATTGTGTCAAATGCCTTAGCCAGGTCAAGGTAAGCAGTGTGAACCATTCTGTCCACATCCATTGCTTTGGTGACGTTCTCAAAGAATCCACCAGGTTGAGTAGGCATGACTTGCCCTTGACAAACCTAAACTGGGTTGGGTCCAGTGTCTGGAGGTTTCTTATGTCATTATTGATCATTTCCATGATAATTCTTGCCAAGGCTTTGCATATGAGACAAGTGAGACTTATAGTTCTCTAGTTTCCAGAGTCTGTAGATGGCCCACATTTGTGCAGAGGGATGATAGTTGTCATTCTCCATTCGAAAGACACAAAGCCTATTTGGAGGCTACTGTTAAGTAGTGATTCCAGAGGGCCTGATAGGTCATGCTTCATGCTAGGTATAAGGCAGCCTGGGATATTGTTGGGGCCCATCAATGCAGTGTTATTGGCCTTAAAGAGAGATCTGAGACCTTGTTTCCTAGTGATAGTATGGGGGTTATATTTGATGGTATTTCTTGAGGAGAGGCTGGGAGGAGAGAGGAGTAAAGTTATAGCTGAATTTGTCTGCCAGTTATTTTGCATTAACTTCGGGCCCAGTATAGTTGGTTCCATTAACAGTGAGCTTTGCACACAATTGTGTATTGCCTTTGAGGTTGCAGACATAAGTAAAGAATGTCTCGTGGTTATCCCTAGTCTGGGAGGCCAAATTTACCTCAAATGTGGCTTTGGTAGACTATTTGTCTTCTGAGTTGTCTTTTTGGTTTGATGAGGGCACTTCTATCATGTTAAGTGTTATACCTCCAAATGTTTTTCATGATTTTCTTCCTTCTGTTATACAACCTATATAAAGGAAGGGATGGTAACAGAACTGTTTGTCAATGCCCACATCACCGAAGCTGTCCTAACAGTGACTGTCATACTAATGCTGCATTTTTTTTTAAAAAAGATCTATCTTGTACTGACCTGAGTACATCATAATCTTGCAGGTGGTACTTCATGTTGGTACTCTGAGGTCTTTGCAGTACAGAAAAATCCCTTCTTGTGTGTGTATGCATGTGTGATTGTATTTATGAAGGGATTATTTAATCAATGTTGGGTATGTTATGTGTGTGAATGAAATAAATAAAATAAATACGGGGCTAAGATAAAGGAACAGTACTAATACAGACTAATATATAACAAAAACGAAAAAGTACCGGACCAACACAGCTGTCAAGAAGAAAAATATATTTATTTGGAAATGAAAGTAAGCGCTTTCGCGATAGCTGTGTTGGTCCGGTACTTTTTTCGTTTTTGTTATATGTTATGTGTGTGGACATATTATGCACTTTTTCATCTTGTGTAGTTTAAATAGATTTCAACACTCACTGTTGGTAGAATTTAGAAAGTGCAGGGATGATTGGTATCTTGGTATCTTCGGAGGAATTGAACCACCTCTGTTTTTCCAAATGTTACATATTTGGTATCTCAATAGGAACATAGCATGGTCATTTCCTTCAGACAGTATAGGTCTATAAGTTTCCCTCCCCCAACCCACCAGACGTTAATGCTACCTCACTCAGATGACTTTGTGCTTATTAATCCTATACACCTCAAGCCACACTATTTTATTATAAGACAACTTCATAGGCAGGTTCTCTTTATTTAACAAAGTGTATATGTGTGTCCCTTGCCATTAGTCATCCTACCCCTGTTTCCACCCACCACAAATGTCGTTAGAACTATGTTGAAATACAAAAATGCAAGTGCCAAGATGGATTCTTTCTAATAGAATTATTTCAGACATTACAAGAGACAAAATGGATTCTGTATTTTAGTCTAGAAACATGTTAACAGCTACTGTCTGCTGCAAACCTCAAAACCGTCCAATTAGTTTTTTTTAACAATTTTGGGGGTTACCGACGATTCCCGAGTGACACCCCATCATCGATTATCATCATTTTTTTTTTTTTTTTTCGATTTTTTTTTGCTTCATTCATCACGATTGCGTTTTTGCCCGTCCGTCGCTCCGTAAACGGCGTTGACTTCTCACCTGCTCTCATTGAGCTCTGCTGGCTAAGGCTGCTGGACGCTTTCTGCTCTGGCTGCTTTGAAAGGAAAATGCTGCTGCGCAGCTGCTATTTTATGTGCTGTCTTTGTTTTCATTTTTGCTGCGGGAGCTTTCTGTTAATTTTCGTTTGAAAATGCGAAGATGAAAATGTGTCCGGAACTTTTCTATGGTACAGGATGGATGGTAGAGTTGCACTTTTGTGGAGTTTTACTGGTTGTAAGTTAACAATAGTAAGCTGTGGATTTTACGATTTTAGTTAGTAACAAAGAAGAAATCTTCTCTCAGCTCTAACTCTGACTCTGCTGAGAGCTGAGATTTTATCTTTTTTTTTTTTTTTTTTAGCTTTTATTCTGGCACATGTAGATAGCAGCAGCGCTGAATGTTAAGTAGAGTATAGTAAGTAACATTTTGGCATTTTAGCTGAAATTATAGTTTTGATATTATATTGCAGCAAGCTGTGTTTGTGTGTGCGTAGTAGCATTTTTGTAAAAACTCCCCATGTGGTGGTGCAGGGTGTGATAGTTTTTTTTGTTTTTAATATATATTGTGTTTTTTTTTTTTTTGTGTTTTCTAGTTTTCTTTTTTTTTTTTCTTGTTTCAACTTTTCTTTTTCTGTCCTAGTATTTTATGATTTTAGTACTTATGGTCCTCCTTCCCCTTTACATAATTGTTCTCACATTTCATTATTTTTATTTTTTTTAATTTTTGTTTTTTTAATTTATTTATTATTTTATATAGATCCTCTACCATACAAAAATGCGAGTTATGGTTTTATTAAAAAAAAAATTAAAAATCTAACTGGTTTACAAGGTAATTTTTTTAATTTTTAATATTTGGGTTTTCAGTTTTTAGGATTTATGTGAAATAGGGACCTTCTATATGAAAAAGTAGTGTGGTATTATTTTTTTTGATTGTAAATATATAATTTTAGTTTTGTTTGTTTCATGTATTACTCAAGTGGCACACAGCATTTAATTTTTTTTTGAAATTTGATTACAAGAATATTACATTTTATTGAAATGCATACAATTAAATAGAAACAGATTTTTGTTTTTTATTTGTTTGTTTATTTAAGCTTTTTTAGTAGCTAGCATCTTCAGCATCATCATCTGGGTGTTCATCTCTGTTAATCTTTTAGGTATGTCTGCAATGTTTTTGTGGGCATGTTTACTTTTTAGTTATTTTTTTTTTGCATTTGCATGGTAATATACCAAAATATATACCTATACTATATATGTTATATGTTCAGCTTAGAGCAGAAGAAGCAAGAACACACAGTTGTAGATAGTTTGCACTAGTTTTATTATTTCCTTTATTATGCTGCTAGAATATAATGAATAGAATGTAAATAGAAATCTGATTCACACATACATAAAACACACACACACATATATACACACATAACACATAACCCCCTAATTAGAAAAAATCATTTTTAAGTACCCACTAAAAAAATTATTTTATTAAAAACAACTCTTCAAAAGAGAATAAAACAGTAGTGACTTTGGCAATAAAAAAGGATAACGCCCTGACTACTGCTCAGTGCTGCAGGCTTGATAAAGCTCATAGTACTGCTCTGTTCTGAAACAAAGAAATGACTTTATTCTGGTCTCTGTCCCATGGCAAATATAGCTTTGTTTGTGACCGCACAATGTAAAATTGCAAAGTATGTGAGAATATGCAAAGAAGAGCTGTATTGTACAGGCTCTACATAATAACTGCATACTTCTACCGTCAATCAAAGATGTAAAGTATGATTAAAAGAAATATTCCAAAATACCCTTTTCCATGTAGTGTCTGTAATTCTGCCATGTGAGTATTAGTCTGGGCATGTTGTTAGTCTAGTTTAAATGTGCTGTTAATCTAATCTATTCTAAACAATAAAAGTTGTGTTTATAAGTTTATAGGTGTATACCAGACTAATGACTACTAGGGCTCTTATAAGCCTAGCCATGCAACCCAAATGTGAGTCACACATTTGCTTTATATAGGTGGTGATTTACTGACTGCCTCTGTCCATCAAAGATATAGGAGCCAGACCAGGGGTGAATTTCCAATTCCCCATCCATTGGTCCAAGTTGTGCTTAAAAAAGGATAGGGAGAAACTCTGCTTCATATGGATTGGGATCCTATTCCAGAGAATGGAAATTCTCTGAGAAACATATTTGTCTCTCCAACATGTCCTATTTAATGTTTAAACTGCTTTGTGTCTCAGTAACTTTACTGAAGATGGACGGATAGTAATAATAATAAAAAACACACTAACAATTTATTTGATCGTCTCCTGTAACTTCTCCCACTTTACCTGTTTAATTAAATGTATAAACTATCCTACAACATTACTACCTGTCCCTATCTTCTACGTCAGAGTCTGAATACCTACAAATACTTAGTTTTACCGAACTATCCACCTTCAACACTTCCCTTATCCATTATTTACTTATGTCACCATTTATAATGCATGCTGTAATAGACTCCATATGTCTAAGTCCCTCTGCATGTAGACTATTTAATCCACCAAACTCCATTCACCAGTTCTATCATACTCCCTTAAATCCACCACAGAGAACCTGTGACAACAACTTCAAAGCACAGACTTCCATCATATCTCCTGTTTTACAACCCAGTTCACATTATATCCAGAAAACACCATTAGCTCATCTATAACATTTAATACCTTTATAAAAAATAAAAATAAAAATCAATAATACAATTTAAAATGTCCTAATGTTATAATGGTACTTAAACCTTACAGTGTAGTCTGTCAGTACAAAGTAATACAGAAATAAATCTTACCTGAGTAATCAGACTGTAGCAATATTAGCAAACTAAAATTCACCTTAATTAGAGTGGGTAACATTAAAATAAATTAAAACAAATAGAAACAAACATAAACTTTTCATCTAATAGACTAAATGAATATTGAAGGAATTATTGAAGTTTGGGTACAGGAAGACATCAAAACTTAAACCTTTACTTTTCAGGATACAATTGCATCTTTAATGAATTTTCCAGGGAAAGAATTGAAATAGGGCCATCATTACTTCCCAGATTCATTCCATATGTCACAGTCAAGGCACATACTTTCACATCTAATGAGAAGCACTCCAACTGGCTTATAGGCATCAACAACTTCCATAACACAAAAACCACCAGGCCAGGTATTCAGTTTTATTCCAGTAAAATCTCTAGTGCTTTGACTCACAGCCTTCAAGGAGTAAAACAGTATATAAAAACACTGCACTATATATATATATGTGTATATATATATATATATATATATATATATATATATATATATATATTAAATCCCACCATCATTAAGAAAACTCTACCTTACTAAATAGGAAATTTCCAGTTTCACTCTGTATTCAGTCCATGGTGGATTCAAGTGCCAAATTTCATGCAGCTGCTGCTGCTGTCATACACTTTCATAACTGTTCCCAGCTGCACTTAGCCATAGCATACCTCCTTCTACACTCTACCACAGAAAAATTAAAAAACTTTATTAACAAACTATTTCATTCCTCAACCCCATTCAAGACAAAATCATTCTGGATGACTTAAACCTTAATCTCCTAGGACAACTCAAAAGTAACAGACAAATTCCTTGCAGACCAAGACTTAATGCAATTAATAAAGCAGCCAACTAGACCCAGTTTCAAAAGAGTAAACTAAGACCTGCTTAATATTCTCATATCCAATACCTCAAAACCATATCATCTCCATTCATAAAATCCCTTTCCTGAGCGGCCATCCCCAATAACATTTAACTTAGTTATTTCCTAAAAAAAACACCTCTCTGATTTTCCCTCAATGAAAGACCTACAAAAATATTTCTTTCTTTATTTCTTATAAACGTATTAGCCTATATTGACTGGTCTTCAATACCTTACTGTGAAGAATCCTCTGAAGCAGCTTGCTAATTAAATAATTGCTGACCTTCCAGAAAAAGTGCCGTTCTTTCATCTCCAGACTTTTCAAATCCAAAACAATTGCTGGATTACAAAAGAGCTTAAAAGTCCTATTCAAAGTAATAAATGATGCTCAGAAAGCATGGAAACTGTGTCCAAACCAAGAAACTAAAAGTAAATTAAAATGCCTAAGAAACTTAGCTAAAAGCCATTAGGTGCCACAAAGTCATGATCTCCATTCCCAAAAAATCACCACATATAATCAATCTAGACAGTTCTGGGAATTAGTAAATCATATTACCAGATATGCATCCAGACCTACTCAACAATGGTACCATTTTCTGCACCTTAGAAACCCTGTCTCCATAAGAGTTCCTGAATAAATTCTCATACTTTTCCCAAATTACCATCCTTGCACAAACAATCCACAACAAACAACAGAACCCTCTTCATACCACCCTTCTTCTTCAAATCCATAAAAATAAAAGAAATTGAATCTTGTTAGGAAAAAAAAATTCTAGTGACGTCTATGCTGATGCTGACTGCCTACAACAATGGTTTACCAAACTGTGCAAGATCACATTATATACCCCTTACATAATTTTGCTGCCAAAACTACATATCAATCATTGGGAAACAAGATATGGTGTAGCGCCATCCATGAAGTCTCCAAACCAGCATACACTAGTGACTTTAGATTTATCTCCCTTTTACCACCACTAAGTGATCAAGGCCCTAAGTATTCATGTCTAGTACAGCAGTCTCTGTTATCTAATCGAGCAAGGTCCTAAGCATTCACTTCTAGTACAGCAGTCTCTGTTATCTAATCTATCAAGGTCCTAAGTATTCACTTCTAGTACAGCAGTCTCTGTTATCTAATCGATCAAGGTCCTAAGCATTCACTTCTAGTACAGCAGTCTCTGTTATCTAATCAATCAAGGCCCTAAGTATTCACTTCTAGTACAGCAGTCTCTGTTATCTAATCGATCAAGGTCCTAAGTATTCACTTCTAGTACAGCAGTCTCTGTTATCTAATCGATCATGGTCCTAAGTATTCACTTCTAGTACAGCAGTCTCACTTCTAGTACAGCAGTCTTTGTTATCTAATCTGCACCTCAGATTGTCTGAATTCCTGGGCCAACTAGAATTCCTAACACTCAATTGTAGAAAAAAGTAATCTCCACTGTGTCTTTCTTGCAGCAACCCTCCCTTCAAGTGGAATAACACACATATTTAGTTTAAGAAAAAAAACTCTTATTTATTAATTCTTTGATGGGTTAGCATTCTTGTTGTAACACCCTTCTCCTTGACGTCTTACTTGCAGCTTGTGTAAGTGCTAATGTCAAACAGTAGCTTTAGGTCAGCATTAGTAATAGAAGTTTTCACGTCAAAACTGGAACGTCAACCTCACTGACCTCCACCCTAATTAAAGGCATTCCCACAGCCCTGTTTTATCACCTCTGTTAACAAATTCTCAATGACCTGCCCCAACTTCCTAACATGATGTATACTGATGATATAGTAATCAAGAGCATAGCTAGGATTTTATTGTTTGTACTCAGATAAGCCGTATTATACCCCTGATCCTGCACTGCAATACATCTCTGTATGACAAAGTCAGCAGACTCGAATGCAATGCAGCATTGTGGCAAGCCTCAGCACTATACCATGGCAGCCTGTCCTGGAGGGATCCATACATACCAGTGCCAATACATAATGCCAATCATCTGTGACACAACATAGCAGCCAGTCTAACAGAAATTAATTTTCACCAATGCCAATACGCAGTGCTACCATGTGCACAAAGTCCTTTTGTACCAGTAATGTTGTCTAGTCTCTGTATTCACACAAGATGAAGTTGTTGTCACTAATAATATTAACAATAAGTCAGGGTGGCAGAGCCATCAGAGACCTGTACAGGAAGTATTTCTCACAAGCTTTAATGTATGTGCCAACTCAGAGTTCACACATGTGTATTTTAGGTAGTACAAAAACCCTTCACAAGCTGAACACTTCTGTAGGAATGGTAGGAATGAGTGGAGAGACACATAGAGCGAGAGAGAGGGCAGTGTTAAAAGACTGAGAGAGAGAGAGAGAGAGAGAGAGAGAGAGAGAGAGGGCAGTGTTAAAAGACTGAGGGAGAGAGAGAGGGCAGTGTTAAAAGACTGAGAAAGAGAGAGAGAGAGAGGGCAGTGTTAAAAGATTGAGAGAGAGAGGGCAGTGTTAAAAGACTGAGAGAGAGAGAGAGAGAGGGCAGTGTTAAAAGACTGAGGGAGAGAGAGAGAGGGCAGTGTTAAAAGACTGAGAAAGAGAGAGAGAGAGAGGGCAGTGTTAAAAGACTGAGAGAGAGAGAGGGCAGTGTTAAAAGACTGAGAGAGAGAGAGAGGGCAGTGTTAAAAGACTGAGAGAGAGAGCAGTGTTAAAAGACTGAGAGAGAGGGCTTTGTTAAAAGACTGAGAGAGAGGGGAGGCAGTGTTAAAAGACTGATCTACAATGTAGAAACTGCAACTCAGTGCTGAAAAGTTAAAAATCTATTTCAACTGAGCAATTTATTTCTAAAGAATTAAAATAACAACATCTACAATCACTACACAAGAAAACAGTTATGGTACTGTTCATAAGAGAGAACACAAAACTTTTCAGCCAGTGGTGGGATGCGCAAGAAAGAGCACTGCCAAATGACAATGAAAAAACATCAAAAGACAATGAAAAAACATTAAATCCCAGAGGACACAATAATACCAAAGCTGCTCAAAGGAAGCAATCGAAACAGTTTGGAAAATATGCCATACAATATGTGAAGAGAAATGTGAATACATTTACCAAGTACAGAGCTATGGAAGACAGCAGATAAATATTACATTTTCTAAAATGCATTATTGTAGTGAAAAACACACAAATCTCAGGGTGGTTCAGGAAAGTACAAAAGGGACTGGGTAGTTGGAAGGTAGCTGTACACTCAGGTTGCTTTGCACATGGAACAAATTCTGGGCAGATGTGACAGAAGAGAGGGCAGTGTTAGATTTTCGAGAGAATCAGCAATGAATACAGGTATCATGTAAAGAGACATGCTGTCATAATTATTGCTACTCAAGCAAGTAAATCTGATGAAAATTCCACAACTCATAATTGCAAGAAAGAGCTGAAAAGGTCACACTGTAGAGACAGAAAAAGAAAGATATAAGTGAAAGCAAACAAACAACATGCTAAGGCACAGGAAAAGATATAGAAAAAACAAAACAAAAACATTAATCTTGATGCCAACAGTTTTTAATAACAGGGTAATGGCAATGGAATGAAATGCATTATGCAACACTATATCAACAAGTGTGTAAATTCTGCAGCAGACAATGCTCTTACCTTGTAAAAATGGACTTAGCAGTTAATCTTAGCAAAGTAATACAGCATAAGTGAGATCCACCCTTTTATTTTAGGTGAGAGAGAACCAGTAATACACCATTTAAACCAAGGTGTACAACTTTAATTTTAAGATGATGATATTTTGCGCAATTCACAGACAGTAAGGCTTCCATCTTCAGATATACACATGAAATATAAAAGGGTAAATGTGAGACGGCAAAAAGTAACTGTGACAAAAGAAAGAGACCCTTCTAGAACTACAGCTTTGGGAGTCACTCCTAAGTGCATTCAAATACAGAGTCATCCTTATAATCATACTTCACACAAAAAAATAGCATTTGAAAATGCAAAATAACTATTGATCCCAACTCCCAGCATTAACCTTCATATCATACAGTTTTCCAAGTACCCATGAAATTATGCACTCCTGCCCCCCTAACCTTATTTTTGTGATAGCCAACTGTAACATCTTGTATATTAGTAGGGTAAAAATGCCATTAGGTTGTGCCATCTTGTATATTAGTAGGGTAAAAATGCCATTAAGTCATGCCATATTGTGGATGAATATGGTGAATGTTCCTTTAAGTGTGTCTTAAGTCCAAAAAATTCACACACTAATGTAGAACAATTGCTGAAGTCGAAGTAAATTACTGATTTAATGTTTGTATAAAATAAAGTACTGTTAGACTTGAATCAAGAAGTGAGTTCCACAATCTGAGGTTTAGTATGGGATAACAATAAAGGACTGACAGAGCTCAACAAGCCCAGTCAAAGCTCGTTATGTATGCAGCCTGGAATTAAGCTCAGGGAAAGATTTTTTTGTTGTTGCTGAAGCTTCGAATACCTGGCAGGGCCTGCAGCAGTAACTTGTTATAAAAACAGCTTGCTTGCTGGAAGGGCTAAGTGGAATTTTTATGGTGGGGAGCATATTAAGATATGCTTTCTTTTGTTTGCAATTGGGCTGTAAATTTTGTAATTTTTTTTTTCAGTAAATCTATAAAAAAATGTGTTTTTATATAAATCCTGTCTCCAGTGTTTTTTTGCAGACTTACACAGCATATACTTCCTCAAGCTTCCCTCGTTGTGTATGCAGATTACAAAATAAATCAAAACGCATTAGAATTCCTGTAAACACTGCAAATATGTTTGCACTAGATACAGAGGATTATGATTTCATCTCAATTCATAATTAAATTGTTACTTGTTTGACGCATGGATTTCAAAAATTTTACCTTGGCAGTGAAGGAAAGTGAAGCTCGAAAGGTTAAACTTAATAGTCATGTTTAGAATATGCAGCAATTGTAATGTGTGGAGCTTTATCTGCTCTGATATTCTCCTTGGTACAGAAAAAAGTTAGGACCTCAATGTGTTTTATAGCTTTGAAAGCCATAAAATACTCAACTCTGCCAAAAAACAGCAAACAGAAGCTGTGCCCCTCTAATAAATTACTGACTTTAAGATTTGTTAAACACTTTACTCTGCCATGCTTTTGTTTTTTTATGCGATATCAACATATTTTTCAGCTTTTTAATGCTGTTTCAACTTCTCAACATTGTTCTGTGGAGCCCAGCACTGACCACTGCTATAGTCTAACATAAGACAAGAGATTAACAGTACTGAGAGGTGCGTAACATGAGAAATTATAATCAGGTCCCTGGTCATAATCGGATTAAGTGTTCAAAGCAAGGATGCAAGAAACTCACCTCAAGAGTAAAGCTCAAGATAGGAATATATTGGCCTCTATGTTGAAAATGCATAATAGAGGGTTAGGATCAGAGAGATAATCATAATTGTTTGTGGTATATGGATTTTTACCTGTGCCATGTATTAACAAAAAAAAGTGTAAGAATATGATGGGTTTTACCAGCCTTCAAAGTTGGTAAAACACATTTAGCACTATCAAACAAACAGGAGTAAGAAACAAAGTGCCACTCTGTAAAACAATGGCTTTAAAAGCTGTTGGGCACTTCATTTTGCCACACTTTTTGTTTACAAGAACTGCAGACTGAAGTTCTAACAGTTTTACTTACTGTTTATGTTCCTTGTCTCCTCTGTCACTCCCTGATGTGAGACTAGATCTTACCATCACTTAGGTGTCCTTAACAAACCTTTGTTAAGCACCCCTAAGTACTGTTAAGTTTGGGTCTCATGTGAGGGATGGGCTTAACAAGTTTATGTTTTTCCCAGTATCAGAGCGCAGTCACAGCACTAAGAACTATTTTTAAGTCAGAAAAATGCTTAACAAAGTTCTAGTCCAAGTATCACTGGGATAACACTGCAAAACTGTGGAAAAGGCAGGCTTGTTAAGCACTTTTCTGATATCTCAAAGGTGATTAACAAGCTTTGTTGTGCTCTAGTCTCATATCCTAGAACATTAGCAGCAGAGGGACCACCACAAAAGAGCAACAAGAAGCCATTAAGGGAAGGCAGGAACTAAATGAGCTATGTAATGTTTGTCTGACAATGACTGGAGAGATTATAAGTGATATATAATGTTTGCAGTTGAAAATATATCAGTACAGTTTGCTTTCATTTATATAAACATATGATTGTCTATGTTATAAGTGATAATTTAATAAAGATGTTTATTGCTTAACAAACAGTACTGCCCAGGTGAATCTTCTTTGTTCTAAAGGTGCCAGAGTGCCAGCAATGAAACTTAATGCCCTTTGCCCAGCTATAAACAAAACAGCAACAGTGAGATTTATGAAGACTGCTGTGCCAGTGTGCCCCCTTTGCAGTGCTGTGAAGCATATGTGTGAGTGATGAGAGGGCAGCTCAGATTCTGTACCCATTCATTCCTTGATCTGCAGTGATGGACTGCTAGCATAAGTACTATTTAATGCCATTTGTGGAGAAAAATGTTATTATTTTCATATAATTTCATATCAAATTGTAAAACATTTTCTTTCATCTTCAGACTACCTAGCTGATCCCAAATATAGCACAGTGCTGCACGTGAAAGAGCACCTGTCTGCAGTGCCAATGACCAGAGTCTGGGGGTGTGCTTGGCCGTTAGAGAATGAACATGTGTAATACTGCCTTCTTTAGGTGTATGGGGGATGGAAGGCTGACAGACACAGTGAGAAATACCTACTTCCTAGTGGAGGCTTGGCGCTGTACAATACCCCATGTACAGAGATACCATAGCAGAATCCAGTTATTCATCTCACAGGAACCATTTTGGTGCATAAAACAAGTTGTATTATATTCCACCGCCTATTGCACTGCAGAGGTGAGAAGGGATATACAGAAAACATATACCCTTTAGAAATTAACTGAACTCTCCTCGCCCTCCTTAATCATGCCATCATTAACCCTAGACCATATCTCTCAACTGTCCAGAATTTTGCAGAATGTCCAGACTTTTGCCTCATATGTTTGGTCTGTTCCACATAAAATTTGCAGTTTTCTGGAAAATCACTGGGGATTGACTTGATTAGTAATGGCAGACACATGATTTTCAGATTTCACATCCTTCAGAAAATGCAAGTTAATGCAAAATCTATTATTCTATCAACCTTCTAATTATATAGGAGGAATATGTAAAAACTTTTTTCTGATTGTGAGACATTGCCCCCCCCCCCCCCCCCCATTACTTTTGGCTTTGTCCAGAATTCTTCTGCTAAGAGGTTGAAAGATGTGCTTCAGAATTTCTGGGGAAACCTGAACACCTGACATCTGAACACACTGCAGTGTTGAAAACACTGTCAATAAAATTAAAAGATGTTTTGTCACTGACACAAAGTCTACCTGCTGCTTTTTGCTCTCATAACAATGACAATTTCTTCACCATACTCTAATTTTATAGACATGTTTTCAGTATAGGGTAGCTTTTGTTAGAAAAGAATAAAAAGATATTGCAATTTACAATGAATCTGACTCAGTCACTTCAGAAAAACTCATCCCACCCCTGTTTTGTGGTAGAAAGTATTTCCTATTTTCAAAACAAGAAAACATTCCCCTTGCAAATTGCAAATACCTTTTGAAAGACTTCCTTTTTAACCGCAGAATCAATATTTCCTATCATAACAGAAAGGTAAAAGAAACTTTTTGGGAGAGGTTAATCTTGCTGTGTGATCATCTGTAGTCTTTGACAAAGCAATGTTGTCACTATGGTAACTTTGCAGTCTCTCTAATTTGAGGTAATTTATGCATTTATCAACATCAACTCTTCCTTGTAAAGGTTAGCATATCATCAAAAATCTAGTTATGTTGCTCCAGAAATGAAAAAATGAATTCCTTATAAAGAATTTTTTAAAGAGAGTTATTTATTTTTATTTATTTATTTATTGACATTTGTTAACCGGGTTAGTCCAACTGGGCTTGGGGCCCATTTTCAGTGGAAACCTGAGGAGAAATGTTTCATTATTAGACAGTTTTAGAAAAATCATGATTCAAAAGAATGTCTTAGTACTTACATATATGAGATAACAATAGACAAGAATTCTAAAACAGAAATTATACAACAACCCCCCATTAATATTCTAAAACGTGCATGCTGATTGGTCAGCGTGCACATTGTAAATCAGAGTTATACTAATGGGAAAAGGTCCGGTCGCCCGGACTTTTTCCATTAGTATAACTTTTTTTAAAGCAACGGAGAACGCAAGATCTCCGTTGCTTTTTACAAACTGTCTCGCTATGTTAAACAAGTTTAACATAGCGAGACAGCTTTAAAAAAAGTAACGGAGATCTTCCAATCTCCGTCGCTTTTTTAAAGGTGTCTGGCTATGTTAAATGGGTTTAAAGGAGATTCTCCAATTCTTTTTTAAAGCTTTTTTTAAAGCTGTCTCGCTATGTTAAACTCCTTTAACATAGCGAGACACTTTGTAAAAAGCAACGGAGATCTTGCATTCTCCATTGAATACAGAAAGAAAAAAAGATCACCTAAGATGTTAAAGCAGGGGGGGGGGGGTTAGTCATTCCTTTTTTTTTTTTTACGAATTCAAAGTTTTCTAAGTTCGACCATATGGCGTCAACCATATGGTATTCAAAGTTAGAAGTCTTCATTTAAATAATATAGACCCTGATAACTGTGTTGTTAGAAGACTTTATAGCAAATGTGGACTTATGGTTAGTAAGAGATCAGTGCAGGAAGAGTAGGAGTTTGGTCTTTTTGGGGTTAAAAATAAGTAGATTATCGGCGGATAGAAAGGCTTGTTGGGTTAGGGTATGGAGTTTGGAGACATTATTTGAGATATAGATGAGTGTAGAATCGTCAGCATGTTGGATGAGAGAAGATTGATTGCAAGATGAGTAGAGATCATTGGTGAAGACATTGACTAGGAGGGGACCCAAGATGGAACCTTGGGGTACTCCAGTTGGGACAGGAAGGAAAGGTAAAAAGGATGAGAGCCATTTGATGGATTGCTGTCTGCTGGATAGGTAGCTACTGAACCAAGCTAGGGAGGAAGAAGATAGGCTACATTTAGTCAAGTTTAAATAGCAGCAGAGTATGAGAGACTGTATCAAAAGCTTTGGAAAGGTCAAGGAAAAGGCTGGATATGAGTTTGTTGTTGTCTAGGGCTCCGGCAGTGGTATGGGTAAAGGATAGGAGGGCAGTGGTTGTGATGTGGTTGGGATGGAAGCCATGCTGAGTGGAAGTGAGAAGGTTATGCTGGAGGAGGTGACTAAGAAGTTGAGAGTGAATGCATTTTTCAAGTATCTTTGAGAGGGGGGATAGAATGGTAATGGGTCGATAGTTGCCAGGGTTGGTGGAGTTTCCACCTTTGTGAAGAGGAATAGTGAAGAAGGATTTCCAGGCACAGTGGAGTCTTGAATAGATCTATTGATTAGTATGGATATAGGATAGGCAATAGATTCAGTGGCTAGTTTGAGGAAGGTAGGAGGTAGATTGTCAGTAGAGGGAGAGCAGGGTTTGAGCTTAAGAAGAGGAGATTTGATGTAGGAGGTAGGAACAGGGTGAAAGGTGAAGGTAGTTTGGTTTGTAGGGTTGGGTAGGGTAGGTATGGCAGTAGTGCTTACCATTTGAGGGTATGAGTTTATGGATGGTGTCAATGAAGTGATGATTGATGAGGACAGCGGTTTCCACAAAACACAAATTCATGCGAGAGATGCAACTATACGGCCAAACTGGAGGCTGAGCTCTCTCAACATAGGACTGGCAAGACCAGTCAGGAGGAGAAGGTTACCACACACACTATAGACCCAGTCTCACATAGTACCATCACAACCTCAAATCATACACATAAACACACAAAGACATACTCGGGGGCTCTGATCAAAAATCTACCAAAACAGCAGAGGCCACCAAAGCAGACACCCAAACAACCACCACCTCAGAACACAACACCTGCAACACATAGACCTCACAATCAGAGTGTCAAACAGTCACAGCCCTTAAGGCCAAACACAATGCCAGACACACTAGTCATTGGTGACTCCATAGTCAGACACACTGACGTGCGCTCACCAGACTGAGTAAGGAGAAGGTCACAGTAAGCTGCCTGTCGGGCGCTAGAATGCGCCACATAATGCAAGCACTCAGGTCTCTCAACAGCAGGTACAAACGACTCAGTCATTGTCCACGCTGGTGTAAACGACCTGAGACGCACCTCCTTGGACTACATGAAAAGAGACATTGAGGAGCTCTCTGATTATGTAGCCCAGGCAGGTATGACCCTGACCTTGAGCAGTATCCTACCTTCACCAAGAATGATGCCACAATACAGAGATAAGATGATCAGCTTTAACAATTGGCTTAAATCTGGTGTCATTCAAAGGGGATCCAATGTCTGTCTGCCTGGGATGACATGCTGGACAAGCCACGCTGCTTCGCAAGGGACGGCTTGCACCTGTCACCCTGGGATTCTGGATATTGGCAAAGGCTCTTGCCACCCCATAGTGCCTTTTTAGGCAAGGCTCAAATTCTAAACCTACCACCCTAGAACACAAAAAGGAAAAAACTAAGGGTAATGCTGCTCAATGCCAGAAGTCTAAATCTCAAAATGCACGACTCGAGGCCCTTCTCAGTATGGAGAACATCGATGTCTGTGCAGTGACAGAAACCTGGTTCAAGACTCCTGAGAGCACCCCAGCACTATCAGGTTTTACCTCTTATCATGCGTTCCGGCCAAAAATCCGGACAATACCAAGAAAGGAGGCGGGGTATCCATATTCATGAACGACACCCACACCTCAAGACTGGTGGCAACGACGATGCATCGGAGACCATCCAGGTGCAATTAACCATAGGCAAGACTGCTCTGCAAATTGTAGCATGTTACAGGCCACCCTCACAAACTCAGGAACCTCACATGGCCTTCCTGAAAACACTAGAGGGGATAAATGTATCACCAAACACCATCATACTAGGTGACTTCAATTACCCTAATATAGACTGGGAACACTACTCAAGCCCAAACACCCTAGCCCAAAAGTTCCTGGAATTCATAAACTCAAATGCCATGGAACAACTAGTCACCATCCCCACAAGAGGAGAAAACATACTTGATCTCATCATCACGAACATGGGAGCACAATGTTCAACACCGGAAGTATACCCCTCACTGGTGAGATCAGATCACAAACTAATCTCACTGGAGGTCCTCATCCCACCCCACCTGAAATAAAAAGACCACAGTAAAGAACTTCTCAAAGCCGACTTCACACTTCTAAAGACTAGTGTGGTCTCCTTTAAGGCCCCGAGCCGTGCGGAAAACAGTACTCAAGCCGCTGAATCACTTACAAATGCCTTCTACCAGCACCTGCAGGACTGCATGGATAAGGCAATCCCAAGCAAAACTAAGACTCTTTGTACCAAAGGCAAGCGTCCAGTCTGGTGGACCCCAGCCATAAACAAACTCTACAACAAAAGGAGGAAGCTACTACAAGATAGAGCAAAATCCTTAAAAGGTAAGACACCCTTGATCACTATAAGTAAAAACTAAGAGCTCTCATAAAATCATCCAAAGCAAATTTTGAGAGAAAAATAGCTAAAGACTCAAAAGACAATCATAAGGCCTTCTTTAGCTATGTTAGAAACCTGGGAGGAAACTCCCAGATATGCTCAGAACTAGTTCAAAATGATGTGAAGATTACTGATCCTACAGACATTGCCAACATACTGGCTGACAGGTTCAGTGCAAACTTCTCCCTCCCCCAAAAGGAGAGATATCTATACCAAGCGATTGCAGCCCCCAAACATCTCCAACGCCCAAGTGAGAACTGCTCTCTCCAAAGCAAAAACACAGCATCCATGGGACCTGATGGTGTCCCCGGCTGTGTGCTCCACGAACTCAACGAGGAATTAAACCCACAGCTAGGACAGCTGTTTAATCATAGTCTTACCTCTGGATACGCACCCAGGAGTGGCGCACTGCAACTGTGGTCCCACTTCACAAAGGCGGTGCCTCCACCAACCCTAGAAATTACCGGCCCATTAGCTTGACAAGCCTTATCTGCAAAGCCATGGAGAGGATCATAATGGACCTCATAAATAAAGACATAGGGAATTTGCAGACTTTGGATCCATCCCAGTTTGGCTTTGTCAAAGGCAGATCATGCCTTCTAAACATGGTTGACTTTTTCGAAACAGTCACCAAAGCCATTGATGAGGGAAAGGCAGTCCATACAGCCTACCTCGATCTGGCGAAGGCCTTCGATACAATACCCCACTCGGGTATCATTGAAAACTCATCAGCTTAAATGTTAACCCATACATCACAAGATGGGTTGCAAACTGGCTGAGTGACAGAACCCACAGGGTCAGAGTTGCTGGCGCCATGTCAGACTCAAAGCCTGTCACAAGTGGTGTACCACAGGGCTCAGTCCTGGGCCCACTCTTGTTTGGCATCTACTTTTCCGAAGTACAAGCAAACACAGGAGGATTATGGCTGACAAAGTTTGCAGATGACTGCAAACTGGGCGCCATAGTAGAAAACACATCTGACACAGATATCCTTCAGAAGGGTCTCACAGAAACGGATAACTGGTGCCAGAGCCATGGCCTAAAGTTAAATGCCAAAAAATGCATAGTCATACCCTTCAGGAAAAACAAGGTTACCCCTAGCTACCAAATAGGTGGCAATCCACTGAGCACAGAAGAAGTTATCAGGGACCTGGGGACCCAGGTTGATAGTAGTCTGTCATTCGACACCCATGTAGCTAAAGTAGTTAGGAAGACCTTCTACATTGCCCACCTTATCATGAAGGGATTCTCATCTAGATCAAGGGAGGCCATAGTCTCCCTATACTCATCACTCATCAGACCAATGATTGAGTACAATGCCCCATTCGAATGTATCTGACCCGACACTTGCAGCAGCTGGAGAGGCCACAAAAGTTCCTCACCAAAAGGATAAAGGGTCTCAAACATCTGTCCTATGCTGCCCGACTGAAAGAACTCCAGCTCTATTCAGTCACCGCTTGCTCAGAGGTGACCTTTGCCTAACATACAAGGCCATGTCAAACCCAGATTTGATGAATATGCTTCACCTCAAAAATCTAGATCCGTCAGAGCCACAAGGGCGGAGACTTAAACCTCAACACGGCTATTAATAGGACGTGCTGGAGGGATAGATTCATCACCCAAAGACTCCTATGCTGTGGAATAAAATCCCAGTATATGTGAGGCAGAGCACCTCGCTGGCCTTGTTCAAGAGAAATCTTGACCAATGGATGGGAGATCGCAGATATACCCCAGGGATTACCTCAGTGTCACTGCTCGACAGAGGCACAGCAAAATAATGGGTATAGTTCCCCATACTAAAGGGGTGGCGTAAGCCACAAAACTATGGGCTAGGCTTGTAAATGCCCTCGGGCAGATAGCCTAGTATGAACCTATGAACCTATGAAGCTATGTGTTTGGGTAAGGGGAGAGGTTTGTGGGACAACCAGGAGAAAGGATGTTGTTTAGAGTAGTCCAAAACTTTTGAGGGTTGGTTTTGCTTTTGAGCTGGGCGGTGTTATAGTAGGACTTTTTGTCATTTGTAGTTTGTTTTTTAACAAGGTTCCTAAGTTGTCTATATTTGAGTAGGTGGGGTGGTTGTTTAGTTTTGGTCCAAGCTTTCCAGACTCTATTTCTTTCTTGCATAAGGGACCTAGATTCTTTGGAGAGCCATGGGGCATGGTTTGATTTTATTCTGACCTTCCTGGAGGGAGCAAGGGAGTTTAAAGTATTCAGGAAGATGGTGTTGAACATGCTTACAGCATCGAGAAGGATTTGTTTAAGGACTGACTAATCTATACTGGAAACATTAGAGATGAATTGGGATGTTAAAGTTGGATAGTTTGTGGCAGTCTCTGAAGAGGTGGGGTTTGTGAATTTGGGAGGTGTATCTTAAGACAGATGCGTGGAGATGATCACTAAGGCAATCAGGTAGAGTGGTGGGGTTGTGGTAGTGATGGGGGAGTTAGTGAGAATTCAGTCAATTATGGAGCTGGAGCATGAGTTTTTATGGAAGCGTGGGGGGGTGAGATCAGTTGGTGGAACCCATGTAGGTTGATACTAAGTTCAGAAGAGTCAGTAGTAATTTTGGACCAGTCAATGTTGGCATCTCCTAAGATAAGGGTTTCATAAGGTATAGTGTCTGAAAACCAGGATAAAATGTTCTCTAGGATGGGTAGATTGTTTCCTGGAGGGAGATAGATGGAGGCGACAGCAAATTTCTTATGAGGATTAAAGTGGCAGTTGAGGATGATAAGTTCAGCTGGGTGGAAGTCAGGAATAGGAGAGGGGAATGGTGAGAGGTTTAGGCTATTGGCATAGAGGATGGCTATGCCACCCCCTTTTTTTGGGAGTAGGTCAGAACGAAAGATATTGTAGCCAGAAGGGAGTATTTCATTGTTTGTGATATGTGGTTTGAGCCATGTTTCAGATGAGGAGAGAATATGAGGAGTAGAATGAGTTATCCAAGTATGTAGCTCAGTGACTTTATTTGTTAGGCTTTGAATGTTTAGAGAGAATATAGTTATTAATGAGGATGCATGTAAAGTGTAGAATTTTAAGGACCTCACTGCTGAAGCTTGCCTCATTTTATCCCTTCTTTGTTCTTCTTTCTCCTTCCTATTTTAGAAACTTTTTAATTTCCCTTTGTGGTGGGCTTGTTTCTACATCTTCATGTCAAAATAGTATCTAATACCAGTGTTGCATGTAGAGAGAAAATAGTGAACTGTTCTGATTTTGTGCTCAGGTCCAAACTGAGAGCTGTTGCAGAAGCTTTTTCTGCTATTTAGTACACTAAGTGCCTAAAAAAGGAAAGCTGCAAGAGGGTACTGTACTTCATCATAATATTCAGACCATGCATAACAGCTGCATCATATGATATATATATATGTATATATGAGGTGCAAGAGGGTACTGTACTTCATCATAATATTCAGACCATGCGTAACAGCTGCATCATATGATATATATATGTATATATGAGGTGCAAGAGGGTACTGTACTTCATCATAATATTCAGACCATGTAACAGCTGCATCATATGATATATATATGTATATATCAGGTGCAAGAGGGTACTGTACTTCATCATAATATTCAGACCATGCGTAACAGCTGCATCATATGATATATATATGTATATATGAGGTGCAAGAGGGTACTGTACTTCATCATAATATTCAGACCATGCGTAACAGCTGCATCATATGATATATATATATGTATATATGAGGTGCAAGAGGGTACTGTACTTCATCATAATATTCAGACCATGCGTAACAGCTGCATCATATGATATATATATGTATATATGAGCTGCAAGAGGGTACTGTACTTCATCATAATATTCAGACCATGCATAACAGCTGCATCATATGATATATATATGTATATATGAGGTGCAAGAGGGTACTGTACTTCATCATAATATTCAGACCATGCGTAACAGCTGCATCATATGATATATATATGTATATATGAGGTGCAAGAGGGTACTGTACTTCATCATAATATTCAGACCATGCATAACAGCTGCATCATATGATATATATATGTATATATGAGGTGCAAGAGGGTACTGTACTTCATCATAATATTCAGACCATGCGTAACAGCTGCATCATATGATATATATATCTGTATATATGAGGTGCAAGAGGGTACTGTACTTCATCATAATATTCAGACCATGCGTAACAGCTGCATCATATGATATATATATGTATATATGAGGTGCAAGAGGGTACTGTACTTCATCATAATATTCAGACCATGCGTAACAGCTGCATCATATGATATATATATGTATATATGAGGTGCAAGAGGGTACTGTACTTCATCATAATATTCAGACCATGCGTAACAGCTGCATCATATGATATATATATGTATATATGAGGTGCAAGAGGGTACTGTACTTCATCATAATATTCAGACCATGCGTAACAGCTGCATCATATGATATATATATGTATATATGAGGTGCAAGAGGGTACTGTACTTCATCATAATATTCAGACCATGCGTAACAGCTGCATCATATGATATATATATGTATATATGAGGTGCAAGAGGGTACTGTACTTCATCATAATATTCAGACCATGCATAACAGCTGCATCATATGATATATATATGTATATATGAGGTGCAAGAGGGTACTGTACTTCATCATAATATTCAGACCATGCGTAACAGCTGCATCATATGATATATATATGTATATATGAGGTGCAAGAGGGTACTGTACTTCATCATAATATTCAGACCATGCATAACAGCTGCATCATATGATATATATATGTATATATGAGGTGCAAGAGGGTACTGTACTTCATCATAATATTCAGACCATGCGTAACAGCTGCATCATATGATATATATATGTATATATGAGGTGCAAGAGGGTACTGTACTTCATCATAATATTCAGACCATGCATAACAGCTGCATCATATGATATATATATGTATATATGAGGTGCAAGAGGGTACTGTACTTCATCATAATATTCAGACCATGCGTAACAGCTGCATCATATGATATATATATGTATATATGAGGTGTATGGAGCTGCATTTTGTGGAAATGCGCAGCAAGAGATCACATAGAACCCAGCTCGCAGATGTGCATGCTTTTATATGTAACTGACATTTTGATTTAGTGACTGACATTCTTAACTGGCAAGGATGGTTTCTAATACCTCAAGGAGCAGCAGGCCACCTGCGTGGTGTGTGAACAAACAAAAATACTAGTAGTATCTAGTCCTACACGTGTGGTTTGCTAAGCCACACAAGCATTGACACAATGATATGAGGTGCCCTCAGCCTGAGCTGTCATAAGAGTGGGAAGCAAAGACACAAAGGGAGCCTCCAGAAAGTTAGTATTTTTCCAGATGATGTAATCAAATTTTATTCATCTCAATGCATAACTGAAAAACTATAAAGTATGCAGTTTTACTATGTGCACCTTTATCTTTCAGAACAGAAGAAAGGTCTTAATTTTGTATGCAGCCTGGAAAGACTATCAGCATGGCAGGGTGCATAGGATACAGGTAACCATATTTCTGTCACGCAACAACTTTACCATTGTATCTCCACTATGCAGGCCCAAATAATGAGAAAGAGGAGAAGGACCAGGCACCTTCACTACAACCTCTTGTTGATATAGCATATGTTGGATGTGCTGCTAAGGATGTGGCTACCTGCACTAGTGAGGGGTAAATCCCCCCAGACATCCCTGTTTACACATCTATGATCCATCTGCAGCTTTAGCACCCAGTTAAGGTGGAGTGCCTGGTTGGGGACCAAATGGGGCACACTGAGTCCCTATGGCAGGGAATTTAATCTGCCAGGGTATACCTCGTGGGACACTCTTCCTATTGTGCCATACTCATACACTGCACCTAGTCCAGTCCTCCTCTTCACCATCTGTATGTAGGTGTCCATCCCCTGATACCCCACCCTCATGTGTTTATCTCGACTGTTTCATGTTCGCACTCCCATAAACTATCCAGTAATGCCTGCCCATGCCATTTCCCCTTGCATGCTTTACATCTCAGCATTTTTCTCTTTGTATGGAAAAAGGGCTACATCTTCACAAAAATAAAATGTATCCTGCCCTCTCGTTCCTCATATTGCATTCTCATGTGTGTTCCCTTTGCACATTTCTACCTACTTGTTCTCATACTCCTTTCTGCTGTCCTGTGCATGTTTTTTTCCCAGTTTTCTACTAATAGCTGTGATTATATGGGTTCCCAGAGTTTATGGCACTGTAAAGCACCTCATGCAACAGAGCACCTGCAGTCCTATGTATATGTTACATTTTTGGCAGTACTTCAGTCTCATACAAAGTTCATTTACCCTGTGAAACATTTATGACTCCAGTCATATTGCTCTTGTAAAGCACCTGATGCCTGGCTCACTACAGCAGAATTTCTGCACTCCTGATGTCAGCCTTGCTCTGCTAAGTAGTGTGAGAGCTGTACTGTTTGCTGCAATTGCCCCACTGTAGCACTGTTTAGCACATGCAAGTAGAGAATTTATGCTCACTCCTTAGTGTTGTGTGTTTGTATACACACACACACACACACACACACACACACACACACACACATATATATATATATATATATATATATATATATATATATATATATATATGGATTCACTTTATAATATCAAAATACTGAAATATCGAATTTCAGTATTTCGAAACTATGAAGTCGAATGTTCAAAATGCCGAAACCTCAGAACCGCGAAAGTAAAAATCGTGAATGTAAACACACCATACACCACACAACACACACAACATCCTACCCACACAACAATAAACAAACAAAACACAAATAAACAAACCTACACTACAAATAAGCTGCAACTCCTACACCCTCGCTACTTATATATACTGATTCCGAGATTGCACCAAACTGAAAAAGACAGCAAACTCACCACTAGACACTTTACGGTCCCCTCGCACAAACACACATCACATAAATATACAAACACCACCACTTTTAACACTTAAACAGTCACACTTTTACCTGCCTACCCTAACCCAAACCTACAACTTCCAAACACACTCACATGCACTCAAACACCTACCCAAAACCCTTACAAAATAGTCACTTACTTGAAATTCCAGCCAAATCCACACACTAAACCGTATACCATGCACACAGTACATCCCACATCACGTTCCGGAACACCATAACCGTGAATCCGACATTTCCAGATTCGCAGTTATAAAGTTTCGCTATTTTCAAAACTCGACTTTATGATCTCAAAATGCTGAAATTCGATATTTCAGTATTTCGAGATTATAAAGTAAAACCAATAGATTTATATATATATATATATATATATATATATATATATATATAAACACACACACAAAATGTGGGGTTTCTCAATTAGTGCAACAGTGATTATCCTAGTTTGAATTGCACAACTATGCAATGATTCTTTCAGAATTTCACCACTTAAGTCACTATGTCTGTATCATTCTATTATTTTAGCCACACAATATCACATTCATTTGCCTTTTAAAGGTCATGTAGCATTTTGTAAGTGCTTAAGCGCAAGTGAAACTCATACATTAAATCCCTGTGCTCTTCCACTAATACAATTAGGCTGTACACAAATGAGGTTTTTCACCTCCGTCAACAAGAAACTTGTTTACCACTGGCACTCTTAATTTAAATAGCATGCTACTATATTCCCAATTATAAGTAACTGGAAATGGAGATTTTTTCCTCAGTCCTTTAACCACCAGTAACCTACTTCTACTATATGCATACAAATTTCAGAGAACATCCATTCACCTGCTCAGCACCAATAAATATTCTGTTAACTAGTTAAATGAAGTGTTCAAGAAGTTTTATTTAATGTAAGAGGGATATAGTTTTAATAAAAACTATCTGCTCCTATCATAAAATCTCCAGGCTTATGGAAGAGTGGAAAATAAATGTACCAGCTAGTTTAACAGGATCTATTCCAGAGTTTCATAGCACAACTTTTGATTTCTATTACATATACCCTTACCTTTACTTGAAAGTAACTGATGGTAGGAATAACATAACTGTCCTACCATACAACCACCAGTTCAGCATCCCAGGAAGAAGTACTTGTAGATTTTCCAAGGCAGCTTAGTGCTTTACAAGACTCATAAGATTTTCTTTGCACAAATAGCTGCAGGCCTTGTAATTGATATCTTGCACAGGCAGTCCAATATCTTGAGCAAAATAAGCATTATTGAAAGTTCTTCATGTTTTATTAAATTTACATGTTTATGATAGGTCATAAAATCACTATGCATCAAGTCACACCATCAAATCAAATTGACTGATCTGGAATTTTGATGCATCATTAAATGTATTAAACATATCTATTGATTGTTTGGAAGACAGAAAGCCTCTCTAATCCTTGATGTAGACAGCTGTGCCCTTCCAACTCCCACTTATATATTTGTACCGTGAATTTGCAAAACCTCAGGGACATGAGACAACTGGGTGGCACATAGGTGCAGTGGTTAGTGCTGCTCTCTGGGCTCTTATAAGGAATGTTTTCCATACAAAGACTACTTGTCCTCATTTCATCCACATGGGTTTGGTGTGTGCGTGTGTGTGTGTGTGTGTGTGTGTGTGTGTGTGTGTGTGTGTGTGTGTGTGTGTGTGTGTGTGTGTGTGTGTGTGTGTGTGTGTGTGTGCGTGTGTGTGTGCGTGCGTATGTGTGCGCATGTGTGTGTGTGCGTGTGTGTGTCCTGCAATGGACTGGTTTCCCATTCCAAATTATTTCTCTGCAACCATGCAAACCAGAATATAATAAAACAAGTATGAGAACATGAATTAATGAATAGAGAAAAAAGAGAAATAACAGAATGATATAGCTATCATAGGTTCATACTAGGCTATCTGCCCTAGGGCATTTATAAGCCTAGCCAGAGTATGTTTGGCTTTCGCCACCCATTTTAAATTAATTTTGCTATGCCCTTTTTCGAGGTTAGTATACTGTGCCTCTGTCTAACAGTGACACAGAAGTGATACCCGGGGTAAACCTATGATCTCCCATCCACTCATCAAGATTCCTCTTGAAGAGAGTCAATGAGGGACTCTGCCTAACCTGGACTGGGAGGGGGATTTTATTCCAGAGTGAAGGGAGCCTCTGGGTTATGAATCTGTCCCTCCAGTATGTCCTATTTATTTCAGTGCTGAGGTTCAAGTTTCTCGAGCGTGTAGTTCGATGGGATTTGGATTTTTTGAGGTGCAGCATGTCCCTTAATTCCGGGTTGGACATGGCTTTATACGTCAGGCACAGGTCGCCTCTGAGCAGGCAGTATGCCACTGAGTAGAGCTGGAGTTTCTTTAACCGGGCAGCATATGGCATCTGTTTGAGCCCTTTGATCCTCTAGGTGAGGTACTTTTGGGGTCTTTCCAGTTGCTGCAGGTGTCTGGTAAGGTACATCCCAAAAGGGGAATTGTACTCAATTATGGGCCTGATGAGGGATGAGTAAAGAGGCACGATGTCCTCCCCTAATCTAGATGTGAATCCCTTCATGATTAGGTGGGCTATATAAAATGTTTTTCTAACCACTTTGGCCACGTGGTTGTCAAATGAGAGATTGCTATCAACTTGGGTCCCCAGGTCCCTAATTACTTCTTCTGTACTTAATGGATTACCACCTATGTGGTAATTTGTGGGCACTTTGTTTTTGCTAAAGGTGATGACTATACACTTTTTGGCATTTAGCTTGAGGCCATGGCTCTGGCACCAGTTGTCTGTTTCTATGAGGCCCTTTTGGAGGATGCTTGTGTCGGCTGGAGAGTCGATTATGGCGCCCAATTTGCAGTCATCTGCAAACTTGGTTAGCCACAGTCCTTCTGTGTTGGCCTGTACCTCCAAGAAATATATACCGAACAAGAGAGGTCCCAGGACTGAGCCTTGTGGGATGCCACTTGTAACTGGTTTGGAGTCTGACATGGCTCCAGCAATTCTAACCATGTGGGTTCTGTCCTTGAGCCAGTTTGCAACCCATCTAGTGACATAGGGGTTTATATTTAAGCTGGTGAGCTTATCTATAATGCCCGAATGGGGTATTGTATCGAAGGCTTTTGCGAGGTCCAGGTAGGCTGTGTGGACCACCTTCCCTTCGTCAATGGCCTTGGTGACTGTTTCAAAGAAGTCAACCAGGTTTAAGAGGCAGGATCTGCCCTTAACAAAGCTGAACTGGGTAGGATCCAGTGTCTGTATGTCCCCAATATCTTTATTTATGAGGTCCATGATGATCCTTTCCATAGCTTTGCAGACCAAGCTAGTCAGGCTTATAGGGCGATAGTTTCCAGGGTCCGTTGAGGCACCACCTTTGTGGAGAGGGACCACTGTTGCTGTACGCCACTCTTTGGGTACATATCCTGTAGTAAGGCTGAGACTGAACAGTAGTTTTATGTTTGGGTTTAGCTCTTCTTGGAGTTCATGTAGGACGCAGCCCGGGACACCGTCTGGTCCCATTGATGCTGTGTTTTTTGCTTTGGAGAGGGCGGCTCTTACCTGAGCATCTGAGATGTCAGGGGGGCAGCACTCTGCTGGGATAGATATTTGCCCTTTTGGTGGGGGGGGAGAAGTTTGCGCTGAACCTGTCAGCTAGGATGTTGGCAATGTCTGTGGGTTCGGTGTATTTTTGTCATTTTGGACTAATTCTGAGCATATCTGGGAATTCCCACCCAGGTTCCTAACATAACTAAAGAAAGCCTTGTGATTATCCTTAGTGTCCTGTGCAATTTTTCTCTCGAAGCTGGCCTTAGACGATTTTATGAGTGCTCTTAGTTTTTTGCTAATACTGATCAGAGATGCCTTCCCTTTTTGGGATTTTGCTCTATCATGTAGTAGCTTCCTCCTTCTATTGTATAGTTTGTTTATGGCTGGGGTCCACCAGACAGGACGTCTGCCTTTGGAGGATTGGGTCTTGGTTTTATTTGGGATTGCATGATCCATGCATTCCTGAAGGTGTTCATAGAATGCATTTATAAAGGATTCTGCGGTCTGGGCCGTATTTTCCACAGGCCCGGGGGCTTTGAAGGATTCCACCTCAGTTTTGAGAAGTGTGAAATTTGCTTTAGAGAAGTTTTTCACTGTGGTTTTCTGGGCAGGGGGTGGGGTCGGGATTTGAATATCAAGTAAGATCAGTTTATGGTCTGATCTTACCAGTGAGGGATACACTTCTGGTATGGAGCATAGAGTCCCCATGTTGGTGATGATCAGGTCCAGTATGTTTCCCCCTCTTGTGGGAGTGGTAACAAGTTGTTCCATAACATTTGAGTTTATGAATTCTAGGAACCTTTGGGCTAGGGTGTTGGAGCTAGAGTAATGCTCCCAGTCTATGTTTGGGTAGTTGAAGTCGCCCAATATAATGGTGTTTGGAGAGACCTTCATATTTTCCAGTGTTCTCAGGAAGGCCGAGTGGGGTTCCTGGGTTTGGGAGGGTGGTCTGTAGCAGGCTATAAACTGGAAGGCAGTTTTGCCCACTGTTAGTTGCACATGGATAGTCTCTGATGCTTCATGCTTTGCCACCAACCTGGAGGTGTGGGTATCTTTGATGAATATCGATACTCCCCCTCCTTTTGTGGTTCGGTCCAAGTTTTGGGGCCGAAAAGCATGGTATGAGGTATAACCTGGTATTGCTGGGGTGCTCTGGGGAGCCCTGAACCAGTTTTGCCCACTGTTAGTTGCACATGGATAGTCTCTGATGCTTCATGCTTTGCCACCAACCTGGAGGTGTGGGTATCTTTGATGAATATCGATACTCCCCCTCCTTTTGTGGTTCGGTCCAAGTTTTGGGGCCGAAAAGCATGGTATGAGGTATAACCTGGTATTGCTGGGGTGCTCTCGGGAGCCCTGAACCAGGTTTCTGTTACTGCACAGATATCAATGTTCTCCATGCTAAGGAGAGTTTCAAGTGCATGCATCTTGAGGTTTAGACTTCTGGCATTGAGTAGCATTACTCTTAGTTTCTTATCCCTTGTGATACCTATGGAGGTGGGTTTGTCTTTTGATCCTTGCCTAAAAAAGGCACTATGGGGGTAGCAAGAGCCTTTGCCAATATCCGAAAGCCCAGGGGTGACAGGTGCAAGCCGTCCCTAGCGACGCATCGTGGCTTGTCGAGCATATCATCCCAGGCTGACAGGCATTGGATCCCCTTTGAATGACACCAGTACTTAAGCCAATTGTTGAAATTGATCATCTTGCCTTCATATTGTGGCATCATTCTTGGTGAGGGTAAGATGCTACTCAAGGTCAGGGTCATACCGGCCTGGGCTACATGCTCAGAGAGCTCCTCTATGTCTCTTTTCATGTAGTCCAGGGAGGTACGTCTCAGGTCATTCACACCAGCATGGACAATGATTGAGTCATATTTGTACTTGCCTTGGAGTGACCTGAGTGCTTATGTTATGTGGTGGATCCTAGCGCCTGACAGGCTGCTCACCATGACATTCTCCTTGTTCAGCCTGGTGAGCGGGACATCAGTGTGCCTGACGATAGAGTCACCTATTACAAGTGTATCAGGTGTGTTGTTTAGCCTTAAGGGCTGTGACTGTTCGGCACACTGGCTTTGTGCGATATGTGTTGCACGTGTTTTGTTTTGGGGTAGCGGTTGCTTGGGTGTCTGCTTTGGAGGTCTCTGCTGCTTAGGCAGATCTTTATTTAGAGCCT
Organism: Protopterus annectens; assembly: GCF_019279795.1. Lineage (NCBI taxonomy): Eukaryota > Metazoa > Chordata > Ceratodontiformes > Protopteridae > Protopterus > Protopterus annectens. The sequence goes on along the minus strand of NC_056737.1, from coordinate 462,300,908 downwards.
CTGAGTATGTTTTTGTGTGATTATGTGTTTGGTTTGCTGTCGTGGTAGGTCTATGTGAGACTGGAATTGTAGTGAGTGTGGTTTCCTTCTCCTCCTCACTGGTTATGCCAGTACTGAGTTGAGAGAGCTTAGCCTCCAGTTTGGCTATATGGTTGCATCTCTCACATGTGTTGGAATTTGTTGGGAGGAGGAGAGGGTTGTCTGTGTACATGAGGCAGTTGTAACATTGCCTCAAGATTCCCAGGTTCACCAGCTGGACCGGAGAGGAGATTGACAACTGACCTTTGGACATGCTAGAATAATATTGGGAATTCTTTTATAATTGAAAACATGGGCCAATGGGGAGTGAGGGTGTAGTGCTTTTAATTTTTAGTGCTGACTTATATAATTGCTTTAGTGAGCAAGTGCCAGGTAACTTAAGTGCACTGTGTTACAGGTAACTTAAATCCAAAAACGACAAACAGTAACTTTCTTTCAAGTGAAACAAGGAAATAAGTACAGTAAGCAATGCAGATATCACTAGGGATCCACAGAAGCACTGAGAAGCCACGTTTTAGGTGGAATTAGCGTTCCAGGGAAATAACAAGCAAACAAACAACAAGCATACAAACAAAGCTAGATTTAGCAGGCCTGGATCTAGTCTATGCTACAGCAAACAAGGTGTACCAATTTCAATATGTCTGTCTTTGAATCTAACTTATCTGTCTACTTATCTGTCTGTCTGTCTGCTTCTATGTGCTTATGTGCTTATTTGTCTTATTCACTGAGCTACACAATTTTAAGAATTAAAATAAATAAATAAATGGTACCAAACAACAGTACACACCGTCATTTCTTGTACACACAAAGAGGATAAGAAATGGCTTGGAGACACTTCATCAGTATTCTGGGACTACAGTTACACGTTGTCCATCGTTCTCCACTACTGCAGACTATAACATATTTAAGTAGAGAGGTGTTGGTGTATAGTCCCTCACATGGAAGATGCAAGGAGGTTAGCTACCATGCCAAAAATATACATCATAAGTTTATATGTGTGCGTTCTAGCATTTAGTGAAATGGCATTTTGATATGTTGAGTCTGATAAAATGTGATTCAGTGAAGAGTGAATTAGCATCTTGATGCATACCCCTCCAGAATAAACAGAATATATACTTGTGGAAGCATGGCAGCCCACTTTGCCCAGTTTCTGTGGGATTTCAGATTGTCCACTTCTAAATATATCAGGAATCACAGTATAGACACCCAGATATTTCATTTTTCTATGTACCATCACAAGTTTAAAATCCTCCTGTACTCTTTGGAAAGTATCTAGAACACTTCATCCCCTAATTCAATAATCAGGCGAGTTGTTAAAGATAATGTCATCTATGAAAACATAAAGCTTATAAATATCCTCCTGCACCTATGAACCATAATAGGGAAAATATACTCTGCCATTCAGGACACGTTACTTAGCCTGTCTAGTAGGGATGTCAAGATACTGTCGCTTATATATAAAGCAGTGGAAAGACCTAACATTGAATATTGTCTGTCAGAATGTAGTTATAATATGGCTCAGGTTTGAAGCTTAGAAATAATTCAAAAGTATTATACTGAGCAAATTATCAAGATATGGCACTTATATTACAATAACAGCTTCCAGAAATTATGTTTATTCCCATTGTTACAAGCTGGTAAGAGAGAACCTCATTCTAATCTGTAAGTGTAAAGAAAATAATACCACGGCAGTGGCAATGGGCATTGTATTCAATAACCATCAGCAGAATGTAGGGGATTATGTCAAAATGCAAGGGTAAAAACTCAACTAAGGAAGAACACTTTTCATACAAGACCATGGCTATTATGGAATACTCTTCCACTGAGAATCAGAAACATAGAGAGTCTACAAATATATAAAGGAAATTGGATGAGGACATTGGACTTAGGACATATGATCCAACATTATTAGAAAGCAAGTTCTTAGAAAGCCTTACTTAAGGCTTAGAGTTTGATGTTATACATGTTAAACATTGTATTTCTGTTTCTGCACCGTCATCCTTCCTAATGCTTCCTAACCAACTGCAATTCCATAAATAACAAAAAAAGGTACTGCAAGAGAGATAGAAAACTTAACTTTTAAGTATCCCTCTATATATTATTTTTAGAGTTACCCCACAAATATACTAGTTATTTATTTATTTATTTTTATTTGCTTTGATATTTGTTTACCAGGAAAATCCGACTGGGCAGGAAATTCATTTTCAGCTGAGGCTTGGGGAGAAAAGCTCCAAAAATATAGATAAGAAAAAGATAATATTTAACAAAAGGAAAAAAAAAATTAACAATTGTGGTACAAATAAACAATAGTGATAAGATGAAACAAGATAATATATAAAATATTCTCATTTACGTAGTAACATGGGGATAAAGATACAAAATATAACATCCAATTTGTGCACATATGGTTCAATTTTTGCAGACTTTTACAAGAATGCCTGAGATGTATAGGTTCATATTGTAATATAGTTCTCATTGATGTAAACAAACAATGATTTGCTTTAGTGGAATAAAGTTTGCTGGAGATAAACTTCTGTGTAATAACAGGGGTACGTAAAATTCCTGAAGTACACAGAATATTCTCATTTACATAGTGAAGTGGAGAGAAGATACAAGCTTTATATTTAATAGGAGCACATAGAATCCATTTTGTACAGACTTTTTCATGACTGCTTGAGATGTACATATTTATTTTATACTGTCATTTTCATGTATGTGAACAATCGTGTTTTGTGTAATAAAAACAAAGTCTGAGAATAGTTATTTGCAGTATGAAATGTGTCAAGGATCATTTACACTTTCTATAGTGGAAGCTTTAGTGAGAAAAGATAAGGTGAAAAGTGATAACATTAGCAGTCAAATTGTACAGAGTATTAGTAAATAATCTTTAAACCATCTGACTGCCCTGCTCTTAGCCAGATTTTCAGTGCCTACCAACCAAATAGGGCTCTTAGATCCGAAAATCAGTACCTTTTGTTGGCACAAAACCCAATCCTGTCTGCTGGACAGCTTCTGTACTCTTGCTCTGTAGCCAAGGCCTGGAACGCCCTACCTTTGACTATTAGAACTACAAAAAAATCCTGACACTTTCAAAATACCCTAAAAAACTTCTTATCTTCCAACTAGAACTGTACCTGCTCCTTGTCTCCTTCTCTCAAATCATATTCAACCTCTACCTAACATAGATATTCACAGTGGATATGTAACATACTCATTTCAAGGTGTAATGTCTTGCTATTTTATGTTGTCTGTGTAATCTATACTAATGCCAGGTGTAAGCCTCTCTATTATCCACTGATAGAATTTCTCTCTGTCTTTCTTTTTTTTTACGCAAAATGAAATCGTGTCATTCTGTAACTCAATTCACTTTTTAGAAATGTTATGCAATGTGCTATATCAGGCCAGTTTGTTAACTCATTTAAAATGCTTTACTTGGCTGCAGTTAGCCCTGTAACAAATTTACTTCAGTTGTATTTACTTCATGTCATATTGCTGTATATACTCCTGTAATGTACTCATGCCAAATGTATTTGCTTTATATCATAAGCTTGTTATGTATCTACAATATGTTTTTTGTTTCTTGTTACCTGTGGAGCATGTCTCCCATTACCTCCACTGAAAATGGGCTCTTTGGCCCAATGGACTACCCTGGTAAAAAATGCAAATAAATAAAATAAATAAATAGGGGGAGAAAGAAAGAGTATAGGAGTAAAGTTAGAAAATTACATAGTTAAGTTTGTAATGTAAGAGTACAGGCTTGGTAAGTATGGTATAAGATAGATGCTGCTGAGAGAAGAGACAAAGGTGTTAAGGGGGAAAGAGAAGAAGTAGGGGGGAGAAGGAAGGGAAGCTCGGGTAAATAAAGAAAGAGAAAGGAGGATAGGGGTAGGGAGAGTGGGCTGGTAGTGTGGGTGGGTGCAGAGTGACAAGAAAGTTAGATTGTAAAGAGGCCAGAAGCCATATGCAGGGCTTTCAAGAAAATATATGCAATTTTCCATAGAAACCCCACCCCCCAAAATTCTATTATATTCTCTTAAATGCTTGATTTTCATCCAAACCCAATATTAGTGTGGGAATATACCCCACTGTAGTTGTTTGAAAGATTAATTATGCATTTCTGGTAGCCCACATTGCCATTTAACCCTTAATTTGATTGCACTGGGTGGAATATTTGAAGGAAAACAGTTTAGGCACCTATCCATAATGGAACAGCTATCATACAGTTCACATTAAATAATCAATTATCTGGTATGAGGTTACCATGCAAAGTGTCTTTATCAAGTTTGCATTTTGCATGATCAATAAGCACTTCCACGATAAAAGGGAATGATCTCCTTTTCCCATGGCTACATAAAATTACACCAGCAAGAGATCTAAAATATTCCAGCATTGATTGCAAAAATTCTGCTTTGTACCGATCTAATAGAGGAGCTGTATTATTTAGAAGTGTTTCAATTATTAATAAACCACCACAGCAGCAATGGGAACTAGCAGAGAAGTTGTATTCCGCAGGGGTCAGCTTTGGGATGGTCAAAACACTGAACCACTCCTCCTTCCTTTACTTAAAAAATATTCTGGGATTTTATTGAACTGCCTATTGTACAACTAATTTTTAAGGGTCATACATAGTCAGTTGTTCCTCTGTCCAAGACATTAGAGGATATATAATGTAACTCACTTTTCTCTTAATGACAGATTTTGTTTGAAGCTGTGGGGCTTGCACAGTGTGAAATGTATCTTGAAGACTTTGCCTAAACCTCCAATTTTCTACTTTTACTTTTTTACTGTAATATTTTTATCAGCTTTTTTAACAGCCACCACTCATTTTTGCATTAAATTAAATGACTTGGAGATATTATTGTATTATAAAAGATGTTATCTGCTCTGCTAAAACTGCACGACCTTTCACAGCAAGCCTTCTTATCGATTGAAACATGGCTAAAAAGTTCATAACTAAGCCTGGACCATAAAAAACAAAATTATTGCTCTTTACCCCAAAACACATCTCTACCAAAACACTATTCACTATCATCTCTGCCAACAACACAATGATAGAACAAGAAATCCAGACTCAATTACTAGGTGTCATCATACTGACTAGCTAAATTTGACCACCATGTATCACATGTAGTTGAAAAATCAACTCAGTAACTAGGTATATTAAACAAAGTAAAAGTCTGCCTCACTGACACGGCCAAAAGATGTGCAGTTTCTGTCTTCTTACTGCCATCTTTCCTATGCTGCTCCATTCAGTAATCATCAAGTCTCACAGCTATCCAAACCTGAGCAAAGTTATAATAGAACACACCACAGCCCAGCACTCAGAATTAAACTGGTTAGAACTATCACACCACTTAGATCTTTCTCAGCTAACTACAATACACAGGCTTCTCTTTAAGCCATAAAATTGCCTAGCCCTTAAAAACTCAACACTACTCTTTCAACCGAATTTTATGCTCTGGAAAAAATTACTAATCATTATAACTAAATTATCTAACCACTGCAGATGACTTTCTATATTTTAATAGTGTAGCTAAAAAATCACTAATCATTATAACTAAATTATCTAATACTGCAGGTGACTTTCTATATTTTAATAGTGTAGCTAAACTATAGAACCACATCCCACTACCATTGAAATCCATTCAGAATACAAACTCATTCAAAAGACAACAAAAACGTTACCTATCCATTCACTAGATCTATTCTTGTATATCTCCAGGATAAATGCTACTGTAATTTTTAGCTTGCCATACTGTCAAACTGTGTCTCTTCACTCAGAATCCTATGCCCTACAACCAGTCTTCAACAATATCTGAATAATTTTATTTGCATCTCCCAGCCAAATACATAGTTTGCAACACTGCTCTCTATCCCACCTCTGTATGTCTACTGTAAAAATTATAATGGTCATATATAATTGTAACTGAACCTGCGTAACAGTCTACCTCTTAACTAAAATATTAATATTTTCTGCCCTACTAGGTTCCTTCCCTCATTTCCATTTCTTTGAATTATAATCAGTACATACCCCACCCCTTTAACTACAAGAGTGACAGTTTTTGCACAACCACATTCCTTCCTTCACTTCCATTTTTTTGAATTTCTAATCACCAGTCACAAGATATATTATCTAGCTCACAAACTACTAATTCACCTAATCAGTTGCTCAATATTCATCATCTACTAAATGCATAAGAATCTTTTATTGTAATAATTTCCTTTATTATATATAAATGTAATGTAATTAGCAAATGTATGTATGTTTGTTAATGTACATTACTTAATGTCTGCTCATGTATATTACTGAGTGTCTGTTTAAGAATGTAATATAATGGAGCTCATCTCCCCAGGACTCTGGCGAAAAAGGTTTTTTAAGTAAACTCAGTCAGACAAATCCAGTAAACAAAAGCAAAATAAAATTAAAAAGTAAAAAGCTTGGAAGAGCTGCACCAGAGGAGGAGATGCTTCACTACGGGACAGGATTGGGCACCTCACGGGACAAGCAAAGCTAGTCTACTTCTTACCACTTGACTCTTCTCACTGCAAGTGGATGAGCTCATGGGGAATTCTTACATAAGAATGAATCAGCTGGTGGGCTGCTGGCTGCACAGGAATCTCTGTCTCCTGTGACCACTGAGCAAATGGATCGACTGGGTTCAGGTAAAGGAGACACTAGGCTTAATCGTGTGGGGGCACAAAAATAAATAAGTAAAGAAAGAAAGAAAGTATTACACATCATCCAATATTTTCTAAACTTTTTTTAAGATTAATGTTTAGCTCCTCCACTTAAAATAGGAAAAACAGTTCTGTATGTTTTGTCTCACATAACCTTTTAGAATTCCAAAGATGGGGAATGGGATTTATAAACATAGTCTGCTGTGCATATGGTATTAAACACTAATTAGATACAAATATCAGAGGTGAAGGGGGCTTTACTAAGTACCACAAGTTTCAACAATAATATACCTGGTTTAAAAGTTTTTTTGTTTTTTGTTTTTTTTCCATTGAAGATTTAGATATATGTATCGTTAATAAACATTGGTATACGAACACAGACATGAAAAGTACAGAGGCAATTTTAAAATGATTTAAAGTGCAAGGACACAGTAAATAATGTAAGCATGTAATATTATCACAGTTGGAAATCATCAAAAAGTGTAATTAGGGCAAGGTAAATGTACTTATCTGCAAGGATGGCACAAGATTACAGCAAAACTCTCAGAAATCTCAGGTGTGGAAACAAAGTGTTTGGCAGCTCTCAGAAAGTAAGCCAGGCAAAAAACTGATTAAACAAAGAAAATAGCCCCCTGACCAATTAGGCAATTACACTTAAGGCCAGTAAAAAGATACAATTTATTTCTCCAAAAAACCTACACTGTGTTGCCGCTATATAAATATACTCCAATCAAACTACACATTGATTAACTGGACAAACTAGGTCATTTAAGGTAAGGTTACAGGAACACATTAGGGATATTAGGAATCAACATCTTGAGAGCCACCTAGGTATGCAATTAAAACAATTCCATGTAAGTAATATGGATTTTTTTAGGTTGTATTTTGGAACAAGTTTATAAGGGGTTGAGTGATCTTGTTGACATAAAAGATAAATTGTTAGACAAAGAAACTTTGTATAAATTTAAATATAATACCTTGGTACCTACTGGTTTAAACAAGGAATGTAACTGGAAGTGTGTAATTTGTTTGTCCAATGAATCAATTTGTAGTTTGATTGGAGTGTATTTATATAGAGGCAATACAATGTGAGTTTTTTACTTCTTAAAGGCATATTTTTCCCAAGGGGCTAGAGAAATAAATAATTTTTTTACTGGTTTCCTGCTTGGTTTGTGGTAGTATCATCTGTGGCAGTTGTATTTATTTTGTTCAGCTACCCGTTTGTCATTTTGATGATTACATTTAAGGCCCTCAGAAGTAATAAATATGATTCCCAGCTCAGAATAGGATCAGGCAACTCTACTGCCATCAGTGAGCAGCCCAAACCCTTCTTAATGTAAAGCCACCAACAAAACCAAGGTACAAAATGAAATAGTATTAGCCACCCAAACTAAGTACAGAGGAGTGCTCACAAATACATAAACAAGCAGACAGAAGCTGTTAATTATAAAGGCAGTTTAGTTTGATTTAAGGTGCAAGCAGTTCCACTCAACACAATATTCTTGGACTATTTTAATTACCCCCATTATAGACTGGAAATCATAAACAACCCCTAATATGGATGCCCAGAGATTACTGAACGTTGTAAACACAAATACCTTGGATGAGCTAGTCCATATGACCACTAAAGGAGCAAACATCTTTGACCTGATCCTCACAAACATGGGCAAACATTGCACTATCTGTAATGCACTGTCCTCACTGGTCAGGTTTGACCATAAAGCTGTCTCCTTTGAAATTAAAATAAAATACAGAACCCTAGATAATGCTGGAACTTTTAGGAATTTTTCTAAGGCAAATGTCCTACAATTATGTCACACCTTAGCCTTCTAAACCCACCCTGAGAACACCACTGCCTAAGCAGATTTGTTCATGGAAATGCTGAGTAATCATATTAATAACTGCATATTGAAAGCTGCACCCATCCATGACAAGCACAGGACTATCTCAAAAACAAATCACCCTGATGGAATCCAAACATCAATTGGTTGTACAACAAAAGGAAGAAAATCATGTGGAAAATTAGGAGATACAATGAACGGAAAGGTACAAAACTTTATTATCAATCTAAACAAGCAACGCAGGGGACTTATCAAGTCTACCAAAGCCAAATATGAGTTAAAAATAGCCTCCCAGGCCAATCACAAAGCTTTCTTCAGCTATATCTGCAACCTCAAAGGCAATACACAACAATGTACTGAATTAATTGTAAATAAAGACAGCTGTACTGAGCCAAAAGCTATAGCACATCTACAAATTTAGCTCCAGTTTTACCCTTCCCCCCAGACACAACTCAGGAAATAGCAACCACCATAAGTCCCCAACTATCACTAGGGAACAGGCTCTCAAGGCACTCTCCAAGGACAAAAACACTGCACTGATGAGCCCCAATAACATCCTGGGGTGTCTCCTTAATAGCTTTAAACATGAACGATCAGGCCCACTAGAATCACTAACCATTGTATCCAAATAAGCTTCAAGCAGAATGAATGGAGGACTGCAATGGTGATCCCACTGCACAAGGGCAGGTTACCCATAGACCTAGGAAACTATCATCTCATAAGTGTGACTTGTCTAGTATGTAAAGTCATGGAAAGAATAATCATGGATATGTTAAATGATGACATAGGAAACTTGCAGACACTAGAACCAACTTATTTTCATTTTGTCAATGGTAGGTCATGCCTACTCAACGTGGTGAATTTCTTCAAGAAGTTCACCAAAGCAATGGATGAGAGCAAGATGGTGCACACTGTCTACCTCAACCTGGCCAAAGCATTTAGCACAATACCCCACTCAGGCATTATAGATAAGCTTACTGAATTGGTATGAACCCTTATATCACCTGCTGGATAGTCAAATGGCTCACAAACAAGTCCCAAAAAATTAATATAGGAGAGCTCAATAAACAAAAAGGATGGTCACTATGGAAGTTCCTCAGGGCTCAGTGCTGGGGCCGCTCCTGTTTGGCATCTACTTCTCTGAAGTAAAGGCTAACATCAGAGGCCTCTGACTGACCAAGTTCACAGATGATTGCAAATTAGGTGAAGTCAATGAATTCCCCCCAAGAAACAAATTCCCCTCCAAGAAGGCTAGACACAAACTAATAACTGGTACTGGAGTCATAGTCTTAAACTCAATGCCAAGAAAAGCATAATATATCTTTCAGTAAGATAGCTACCCTGACAAATTGCTACAATGATAATACACCTATAATAATAGTCCCAGTAATTAGCCAGTAATCAGGTATATGAAAAAGTATGTATACAGTGACTTTGCATTTGGCATCATGTCTTTACAGTAGAAAGGAAATCATTCCATGTTACACAATTTATAAGCAAGGGTATAGCATCTGGGTCAAAAGATGTCATTGTTCATTTGTACTCTGCCCTCATAAGACCAGACCAGGCCAATGCAACAAATGGAGCACTGAGAGAGGTTCCACATAAAAAGAATATTTTTTTTTTTTTTTTTTAGAAAACAAGTCCTGTATGGAGTCCTCAAAGCATTGTCATTATGCTCGGTCTCCAACCTGGCTGCTGAGAGGTGACCTATGCCTGGCCTACAAAGTAATCTCTGATCCACCTTTAATGGACTGTTGCACATCTGCAAAACAAACAGCATCATAAATACTTGATACAGGGTCCTAAACTTCACCTGCATCATAAATATGACGTATCAGAGAATTCTTTTTAGGTTAAACACAGATTGTTTCTCAGCAACCTGTAGGAAACAAAAGTACAAGGATAAGGCTTTGAGGTGGTCTGCATGTGACATTCTGACTACACCATGTCTTCTTTTTGTGAAGAACCTCTGTGGATATGCCTGGTCAGGTACATTCCAAAAGGGACATTGCATCCAATGACTGGTCTAATGAGAGACAAGTACAATGGAGCAATGACATTCTTGGACCCTAATGCCATACCTTTGCTTATAAGTTGTGCAATATGAAAATATTTCCTTTATTACAGTAGGTACTGTACATGATGGTCATAGGCCAAATCCCTGACCACTGGATCTACTCTTAGTGATGTATTATCAATGTAGTAATTTGCAGGGAAGACCATCTTTCCAAAATAAACTATTATGCACTTCTTGACTGTGACTCAGCACCAATTATTCATCAGTGTCAGGCCTTCTTGGAGGGTATTTGCATCCTGGAGGGATTCAATGACTGCACCTAGTTTGCAATCATCTGCAAATTTGGTCAGCCAGAAGTCTTTGGCACAAGCCTTGACTTCAGAAGAGTAGATGGTAAAATGTAGTGGGCTAAGCCCTGAGGGAGTCCACCAATGACTGTCATTTCTGCTGAGATAGACTCTCCTATCTTGGCTTTCTGAGTCCTACCAGTGAGCAAATGAGCTGACTATCTAATGGGTGACATAGGAGTTTATACCTAATTTTCTAAGCTTATCCACAATACCCAAGTCGGGTATTGTTGTCGAATGCTTCGGCCAGGTCAAGGTAAGCAGTATGCATAATTATACCATCGTCCATTGCTTTGGTGACCACTCAAAAAAGTCCACCAGGTTCAGTAGGCATGACTTGCCTTTGATGAAACCAAACTGAGTTGCATCCAGTGTCTGAAGGTTTCCTCTGTTGTCATTTATCAGATCAGTGATTATTCTTTCCATGGCTTATGGGTTGATAGTTTCCTGGGGCCATGGATGGCCTGCCCTTGTGCAGAGGCATAACAATAGCATTCCTCCATTCATTTGGCATGAAGCCTGTTTGGAGGCTATAGTTAAATAATGATTCTAGTGGGGGTGATAGGTCATGCTTCATGCTACTAAGGAGGCATCCTCGGATATTTTCAGTTCCCATCAATGCAGTGTTTTTGTCCTTGGAGAGTACCTTAAGGACTTGTTCCCTAGTGATAACTGGGGGGGGGGGTAATGGTTGGGGATATTTCTTGAGTGGTATCTGGGGGTGGGAGTGAGGTAAAATTGCAACTGAATTTATTGGCCGGTAGATTTGCTATATCCTACAGCTAAGTATAAGTGGCCCCATTTACAATTACTTCAACACATTGTTATGTGTTGCCTTTGAGGATGTGGACATAGCTGAAGAATTCCTTATGACCGCCCTTAGACTGGGAGTTTGCTTTAATTTCAAAATTAGTTTTGGTAAATTTAATTAGTCCCCTGAACTGCATATTTAGTTTGATGAGGATGTTCTTTCCTTTCTGGGCAATGCAGTTCCTATTTTTGGACAAGGTTTTCTTCTTTCTGTTGTACAACCTTTTAATGCTGGGAATTCACCAGGGTGGCTTATTTTTTGAGTTTGTCCTGTGCTTACTTCAGGTAGGTACCAGTGCCTCTATGCAACTGTATACATGAATAAAACATTTTTTTGTAAATGACTCCACATAGGCAGCAATGTTCCCTGGGTTGGGCAGGGTAGATTTTGCCACAGTGTCACTTAAAAGTATGAAATTTACATTCAAATAATTCCTAAAAATTCCAGGGTTAGCTGATATCACAGGCTTTATTTTTATTTTGAAAGAGACAGTTTTATGGTCCAACCTAACTAATTAGGACATTACACATTGAAGGGTGCAATAATATTGGTGAGGACTAGGTTAAAGATGTTTGAGCCCTCGGTGATGCCATTATCATTAATGTAAGAGTAAAATTAAACTCATAAATTAATTTATTTATTTATTTATTTGACATTTGTTGACCAGGTTGGTCCAACTGAGGCAGAGCCTTTTTTCAGTGGAGACCCGATAAATCATTCCTGCTAGACTTTGCTACTGGAAACTATTGTACAATAAATGATATAGCTAAGGAAAACAACTGGGTGTCTGCAGGATATTATCAGTGAGCTCTATATCATCATTATTAGTTTTATTATTATTATTATTATTATTATTAACTTTTGCATTCATGAGCAAATGGTAAAATGCAAATATACAGGTAAACAGAATCCTAGAAGAAAAATAAACTCAGGGAAAACAGCAGGCTCAGATGAGATCATGGCAAGTATGATCTAGATGTTGGGTAAACTGACAGACCTTCAAGATGTCTGAACACTGATCAACAGCTTGGTTTCAGCTCTCCTCCTGTGAAAAGAGAAACTTTGAAGCAATAGCCAGTGATATTGTCAACTTGAATAAAATTTAGTTACTGTCTAGTAAGTACACTGCCTGGATTCCAGCAAAGAAGAAATTAAGACAGCCTGAAAGAAAATTAACTAAAAGTTGAAGAGGAAACACTGACTGGGAAGAATCTTGCAGCTGTTAAGAAAAAAAAAGTGTTCAAGCTCCAGCTTTGGTGCAAGTTTCCAGTAATCTAGAGTGAAAAAAATTAAATGTGTTTAGAGCTGATTCAAATAAATTAAACACTGAAGGAGCATATTAACTCAAATAACAAAAGGCTGGAAAAATGGAAGCTCTAAACAGATATTCAGATGAGCTGATTAAACTGAAAAAAATCAGAGGTTGAAATGAAGAAAAGGCTAGTTGAATATGAGACTGCTCAAGAAGAGATGTTTAAAAATTGGCAGAATTAGAGGACAAAACATGTAGGGAAAAAATCTGAGAATTTATTCTGTACCAGAGAAACTGGAAAGAACACACTATATAAATTTTATGAATGCACATATAAGCAACTGGACTAGTGTTCCACAGCAGGAATTATTAACTGAAAAGGCACACCATGTATATGCTTAAAACCTGACCATGAGAAAGCAAGCAGAAATAGTTGATCCTGTCAAAACTTTGGCAAAATGGCAAAGTACTAAAAGTTGAAGACAGTAGAGTGTTTGTGGAAAATGATTGTTCACAACTCACCAGGCAGAAGTGAAACAAATTTATTCCAATAATCAGGGAGTGTTGAGATGCAGGTGTAAGATTCAAGCTACTGTATCCATCTGTCTTCAGGACATTTTTTCAAGAGGATCACAATCATTTTTGATGCAGAACAGGCTAAGGAGAAATGCAAATGTTTGTCCAACAAAAAGTGAGCCATCATGCAGAAGGGTGACTCTGGCTGCTTTTTGTTCTTCTAATAATAAAGAACATGGAGAGACTTTGCCAGTGAAACATTTTCCACTGAACCAAAATAAAATGCTTGAGAGGCAGAGAAAAGAACAGGAGTTGACCAGAAGAATCGGCAGCACCATGGAACTGAACCAGAATTTGGAGTTGGGAGATGGGAATGAACAGGAAGACCAGCAACACATAAATTAATGAAAAATATAAGTCTGCAAAGCATTTGTGCAATACAGCAGTATAGGAATAAGTGATGAGTGGATTTTTTTGACCATGTTAAACTTGTGGGGAACTGAAAAGCATCTGCCTCACTTTATGTCATTGATGTTTGGAAGGACTCAGAGAGAAGGGGAAGAAGGTGGCAAAAGGTAACTGTAAATAAAACAATTTCTGTTCTTAGCAGTACTGCGATGAAACATCACAATATAAATTGCATATTTATAGTAAAGTATTTTAAGTTGTTGTACGTAATAAAGTTGCTAACATAAACAGATGCCTTTTTTCTTCTCTTTCTTCATTTTTTGGTATTAAGAAATGTAAGCATTAGAGTGCAAGAAGAAAAGCTAGACAAAAGCATGTTTAAGTTAACAAGCTGTAATCTTGAGTTGTTGAGGTGGGGGACAGGGTCTATATCATAATATATGTAGAGCTGATATGTCTTCTGTTACTTTTGCATAAGTGACTGTCTGTATTAAAACCCTTGATGTAATCTAAAAAAAAATTTTAAGTGGGAATCTATGAACAAGTAAATATAACAGCACTGAATATAATGAACATTTTTCCATTAGCAATAAATGCTTCAGCTTGTCCTTCCAGCTATAGGAGAAGACTACCATTTTCTTTTTTTCTCTTAAATTTCCATGGAGACAAACTGATAAGGCAATAAAAGGCAGAATACTGGTTTCTTCAAGGCTAAAAGTTAATGACTTCTGTAAGCATGCAAGTTGTTTTCACATCTGGGGGGACTAAGGATAAAACGGACACCAATTAGTGTAAGATGAAGCACAGATAATAACAAGTGTCTTAACCTGGATAACCATAATTTGAGGTTAATTAGGGTCTGTATTGCCAGATGAATATTCGGCACAAATGTTCCTGTTAGGAGGGTAAAACTTCATTATTTGAAGATGTACATAATTATGTGTGTTTGCATTAGGTTAACATGTTATGGGGTGTTCTGGCAATGTTTTGATTTTTTTTTAATTAAAACAAAATGTCTTGTACAATGAGGCATAGGATCCAATGTTGATGATAAGGAAAAACTATATAAAGGATTAACCTATCAAACATTAATGGGGGCATGCATCTCAAAAAGATGGAAATAAACATTTAAAAAAAAGCTGCCATAAAGAATAACTGGGAATAATGACTTCTTACCATAATGGCAACACTTTCCATATTATCTTACAATGTAAATGGCCTCACAGGTATAGACAAAAAGGAAAGAATTATATTAAGAATAGCAGACTGCAAATAGCAGTGCTACACAAGACACATCTAGAAAGAAATGAGCATGTGAATTTGATAAAAAAAGCATTTAAGGATTGATGGATATTCAGCAGAATATCAGGGACAAAAGAAAAGAGGAGTACTTATAATAATTGCAAGAGGAGCTCTAATAGTAATAGAAGAGGATAAAAAAGACAATATGGCAGATTTGTGGTAGTAAGGGGTTACTGGCAAGAGATGAGGATTATACTAGCATATATTTATAGTCCACCTAAAACTGCTATTATGAAGTTTAAATAAATTTGGGGAAATAATTAGCTTTCAGCAAGGAATATTACTTATAGGTAGGGGCTGGAATTTGATTTGCAACAATAAAGATCTGTTGGGGGGCTAGAAGGGAAAATGTAACAAAAGAAAATAGATTTCTAAGGAAATTTATGACAATATTTCGTATGAAAGGCAAGAATTCAGTAGGAGGAACTCAGACAGAATTTGCATATTATTCTCCAAGGTGCAATAACCAGGCTAGATTAGACAGAAATAATTTTTCACAGAAATACGTGCATTTAAGTTGAGAACTTTGACATATGCAATAATGATTTATTTCAGGTTATGCTCTAATAACTACCAAGATAAAAATTCAGGGTAATGAAGTAATGATGAGACACTGGTGATTCCCCTCCTACCTGTTAAAAAGAGAGGAATTTAAGGAATGGGTAGTGGAAATTATTTGGGAGTTATTAGGGAAGATAGAAAGTAGTCTTGAAGTTATAGCTAGCGTTTTGGATAAAATGAAAGTAGAGTTTAAAGATATGATAGAAATAAAAGAAAAAGTGACATGGTTAAGAAGTAACAATAATTATTTGGAGGGCTGACAAAGGTTAAAGTATTACAGAATATGGGGAATCTCACAGAATAAGAAGAGGTGCAATTGCAGAGTGCCAAAACAGAAACAAAGGGAGAACCTGGATAATATACATGAATTTAGACTGCTGTTGAGCCAACTGTTTTTTTTTTGTTTTGATAATAACTCCAGAGCACAAAAATGTTTGATTTAGAAATGGCTGTTGTCAAACCAAGAGAGCCTATAACAACAATAATAAGCAGAGATCCTATAGAGGTATTAGAGGTATTTTGGAAATTTAATGAAAATTTGTATAAAGCCAATAAATGGGGAAATGAAGAACAAGCACAAATGGAAATATTTATGGAACACTTAAATATGACAGGGTTAGAGATAGATGAAGTTCAACAATTAACAGTTAAGATAGAAGGAGACTAACCAATCTTCAGGAAGGTCTCCTGAATATATATTATTCCAGGGGAAGTTTGGAAGCAAGAAGGCAAGAAAGTGATCTGGATTTTAACAGTATTTTAAATGAAGAGGAAGTGCCAACATCCTGGAAAAATGCTGTGGCAGCTGTAATATCTAAAGACAGAAATGTGTCTATATCACATCATCGAATACGTGAATATCGAATGCTCACATAAACTAATATTCATGTACTCGAAAATGGTATTAGTTGGGCTGCACCCCCCCACCCCCCACTAAATATATATTCCTACTCCAAGATCACACTACAGTGAGGAAAGGGCAAAAATCCCAATCTCCACTGTACCACAAAAAAAATTCATAAACTTCGAGTACGTGAATATTCCCTCATGTGAGCATTCAATATTCATGTATTTGATGATGTGATATAGACCCACAGAAAAGACCTATCAGATCCAGCTTTATATAGGCCCATTTTAATTTTAAACCATGAATATAAAGTCTTTATGTCTATAATGGCTAAAGGAATGGTAGAGGTGTTGCTAAAATTGATATATATCGGTAAAAGTGGTTTTCTGGATGAAAGGCAAACATTTGAGAACATTAATAGAACACTGATGATTCAGAGGGAAGCAGAATGTGAGAAAATACTGCTGTTGTTGGTTGGTCTTGATGCAGAGAAAGCATTCCACAGAGTAAGCTGGGATTTTATGAGTAGGGCAATGGAAGCATTTGCATTTCCTTATATAATAATAAGGTTAATTAGGAGGATATATGAGGGATCAGAGGAAAAAATCAAAGTGGGGGGGGTTCCTCTCCAAGTTATATCTGAACAGAAGAACCAGGCAGGGATGTTCTCTTTCTCCTTTATTTTCACCATATACACAACATTTGGCAAATAAAACAAGGGACTCAGAAATTCAAGGAAATAATTGGTACAGTATTCAAGAAAAGTTTGCTTTATTTGCAGATGGTAATATTTTGTACTTGATAGAACCAGAAAATGACATCTCAGTGTTCTGAAACATTCTGAGACATTTCCACTTTTTTGGGGGATACAAAATTAATTAAGATAAAACAAAGGCTATTGCTGTAAACTATGTGTCCGCACATGAATTCGTTAAGCAATACCCATATTCATGGGGATATAATAAAATTAAGTATTTAGGAGCATGGGTTAAAAAGGACTCTGTTATGGCAGCTAATGGTTTTGTGGTAAGAGATTAAACAAATGAGAATACAAAAACTGAGAAATTGGAAGCTGTTGCCTATAGATATGGAAAGCAAGATACAAGCAGTAAAAATGTTTTTAGTCCCTTTAGTTTTAAACACAGGTCAGGCATATTTTTATCAACCAGAGGAGAAGCTGTGGATATTAATTAATAAGGAGTTGAAGGACTTTATCTGCAAGAGGAAGAGGGCAAAAGTCAAGTGGGATAAGATGATCCTTCCAACAGAACAGGGAGTTTTTGAATTACCTGATTTGAATGGATATTTTAGAGTTACACAGTTAAGGCTCCTATACGTAACACAAGTAGAAAGCTACAATTCAAACTGGGAAAGGATGATGATGAAGTGGGGAGGCAATTCAAGAAATAAGGAAAGAATGGAAGTCTGGATGCAGATCCTTAAGGAGAATAACAACAGGCATACAAATAATATATTCACAAAGTAGCAGAAAGTATACTAAGAATTAAGTCAACATGGTAATAGAGAAATGAAATTCTGATAGGGCTGACTGCAATTAGGGATATAAACAATAGGCAAAAGGAGACTGGAATTTACTGGAGGAATCTGGCCAGTGAACCAAGGTATTGGGAACAAATAATTAGAAAAGGAAAGGTAATAGAATGGGAAGAAGCCAATAAGACATCATGACTGCTGGCTAGATATTGCCTTCCCAGTCAAGGATTGATATCAGAGTATAGGCAAACAAAAAGAGATAGAGGAATCCTACATGAAAGTCCTGCACTGGTTGAGTTTTTAGTTGAATCTAGAAAACAGAAGCTGTTGCTAAAAAAGGGATAATTAGCAGGGCATATAAAATATTGCATGATAACTATAAGAACCAATCAAAGGAGGTCAGAAAAGACTAGGAAGAGAGATTAGATAGGCACCCCCCCCCCTGCAAAAAAGGGGAAGAACTATGTATGGCTCCGAAATATGCAACAAAGTCTAGAAGATTCAGGATTTTTGCTTGGAAGTGTTTGTTTAAGTACTTTTATACCCCTTGCATACTCAAAAGAATTTTTCTTGAGGAAGACGGCAAATGTTGGAGGTGTAATGTGGAAGAAAGAGGCACTTGGGAGCATATGTTTTCAGAGTACAATCAATTGGCAGACTTGAAAAATTCCCTACAGAGTTTTCCATCAGGAGTACTGAGCAAGCAAATCAGTGTAATTTAAGGAAATTATTTTTTGAGCTGGGATACTGGGTCTGAATTGCCTAGACATAGTAAAGCCTTGTTAAGTTTAGTTCTGATGCCTTCCAAAAAAGGCAATTTAATAGAAAATGGAAATCAAAGTCTATACTAATCATACTTAAAGTAGTGAAAACTGTAACAGAGTTAAAAGAACAGGAAGTAGGAGCTTTAGAAAAGGGTAGGAGTAAATTATACAGAAAAAATGGAAACTGTGGGAACAATGTATGCAGAAAAATATTTGGAGGAGAAATGAGACATAAGATAATGTAGGAACTAAACAATTTATGTAAAGGTGAATTGATTATAATGTATAAAAGACTATATGTGCTGTATAATATTTGTAAATGTGAACTTGTTAATATGGTTTGATCACTTTTGTATAAATTTAAGTTTGCCTGTCATAAGTGATAATTCAATAAAGGTATTTAAAAAAACAAGGATCTAAATCACACGAACTACACGGACCATCTCAAAGCCTTGTCCTTAGTATCATGCGTGTTGATGAGGGGTGACCACTGCTTCACATACAGAGCTTCAGCATATCCTATCCTCTCAGACCTAATGTGTAAAGGTGACAAGCACCTGCTCAAGAGATCTTAGTATCTTCTGCAACATAAACAGAACATGTTGGGGGGACTGATATGTATCACAGAGTACCACTTCTCTGGAATCATCTTCCTCTCCACATAAATGAAAGTACTTCTTATTCTATTCAAAAGTAATCTGGATGAATGAATGGGAAAGTGTAAATGTATTCCTGAAGTAGTACCCTTTTTCATTATGGAAAGGGGTAACATGTAAGTGTTCTGCTTTCTGTGGGTTATAAGCACTTTCATTCTTTTAGTGCTAAAAATGGAACTCTATCGGATTACAACACCATCAACATATCTGGAATACAGGGAATTGTATTGGCAGGTTTTGCTTAATGCCATACAACTGCCAAGAATTAATGATAAGATTTCTATATCTAGTTTGCTAGCACTTAGGGGAGATAGACTTTGTACAAATTCAATTTTGGTGTTTTGAAATACTATTTTAAAACTGATGCTTGACATTTAAAAGTTTTTATTTGATTGTATTTACTTCTACTTATTCATTAATATTTAAATACATTTTAAAATGTACTACAGAGAACCAATTGATGTTGACCATTCATTGGTTGAAATTTACGTAGTCACTGTGATTGGATAAATTGTTGTATTTATTGTTAGTTTTCTAGATAGTATAATCTGATGAAGTTCTGTTTTTAGCAATAAAAGAACAAAAGTGTTTATTCTTATATTAGACAGTTTTCTGTTTCATTCTAGCCTCTATTAGTTTGTTGTTTTCATATTCAGTTCCTTATGTTGAGGTTACTTTATTTTCTGTGGGTTATTCATATTTAAATTATAATGGCTAAATAAAACTTTATGGGAATGCATGGCTAGGCTTCTGAAGATCCAGTGTGGTCAATCGCCTAGTAAGAATGTACGAAACTTATTAAAAGTATAACTGTTTGCAAACAGAAATCTGACTAGTTTTCCTCAATAGTTTCTCAAGTTCATAGAAATGTATTTTGTGAAGTTATTCTGATCTGAACTGGTAGAATTCCAGCAAAACAGTCAGACTGGTCTGCAATTAAGTTATTGGTCCAGGACCCATTAGGATTAGAAAACAAGGTTACCTAGGGACTACTAGAGTGTACTATAGCATGTGGTATAATAGCAGAAATGCTGACATGGTATTTCAAAATTCATATTGTAAATTAACAGTAGACTGACAATAAGCCATGGTGGTGCAGTGGTAGCGTTGTCGCCTCACAGCAAGAGGTTCTCCTGTTTGATTCTCGGCTGGGGTGCCTTCTGTGTGGAGTCTGCATGTCCTCCCTGTGGTTGAGTGGCATTCGAAAGACATTCGTGAATGGGCGTGCCTTCATTGAAGGTTGGGCATTGAGCTGGCACCTTGGCACCGTAAAAATCTACCGCCAATCATTAGTGGACCAGAATTCCGCTGTGGCGACCCCTAACTGGGAAAAGCCGAAAGAAGAACAACAACAGTAGACTGACAATACACATGTATGCAAGTGTAAATAAGAGTTACTGCACTCATATTTATTACAGGCTATCACTTCCTAAAGCTAACTGCTCTAAGCTGTAAGACTTTTATTTTACTTCATTTATTTTGGGTAATTAATGTCACTTTAATTTTATACTTACTGTGTATTTTCTTCTGAGGACAATTCCTGGCACACTCCATTTCTCTCTTTCACTGGAAGCTGCATAAGAAAGCCATGTTCAAGCAGTCTAGAACAAAATAAAATTTAAACCTTATCATATGTTCTACTCCAAACGGAAGACATAGGACTTCACCCTTTTACACCTCAATAACGTAACGTGATACTTAAGAACCATTTAAACAAACATGAGAAGAAAGAAGAGAGAGACAGGACAAAACAGAAGTATGTCATGATCTCTCACCTCCATAAACTACCACATAAACAGCAGTCTATTTAATGCCAAATGTGTGACAAGAGACCTTGGGACCCAGGTGGACAGTAGTCTCTCCTTTGATAATCACATTGCCACAGTAGTCAGGAAATCCTTCTATGTGGCACTTCTCATCCAGGAAAAAAGAGGTCATTGTTTCCCTCTACTCAGCACTCATTAGAACCATTATAGAGTACAAAGCCCCTTTTGGAATGTACCTCACAAGACATCTGCAGCAGCTGGAAAGGCCACAGAAGTACCTCACAAAGAGGATTACTGGCCTCAAACACATGCCCTACACTGACCGTTTAAAAAAACTCCAGCTTTACTCTGTAGCATATCGCCTACACCAAGGAGATCTCTGCCTAACATATAAAGCTATGTTAAACCCAGAGCTGTTGGACATGCTACACCTAAAGAAATTCCAATTCCTCCGAGCTACACGCTCTAGGGACCTAAACCTTGTCACCACAATAAACAGGACATGCTGGAGGGATAGATTCCTGTCCCAGAGACTTCCTATACTATGGAACAAGCTACCCATCTATGTCAAGCAAAGTTCCTCATAAGCACTCTTCAAGAAAAATCTGGATGAGTGGATGGGAAATAGGAAATACACCCCGGTATCACTTTTGTGGATCTGCTTGACAGGGGCTCAGGAAATTAACTTCTTGGGTGGCATTAGACAGGGAACCTTGTTGGCTAGGCTTACTTAGGCCCTTGGGCAGATAGCCTAGTACCTACCTATGAACCTATGAACCTAAGAATTCTGGACAAAACTAAAAATAATGGAGGGATAAAAGTCCAAAAATAAGGACAGATTTTGAAGATTATATAAACGTACATAGATGCTATAATAATGCGTTTTGAATTAGCATGCATTTTCTGAGTGATATAAAGACTGAAAGTCAAACAACTATCATCATTTAGTGAATTCAATCC
Source organism: Protopterus annectens (assembly GCF_019279795.1). Lineage (NCBI taxonomy): Eukaryota > Metazoa > Chordata > Ceratodontiformes > Protopteridae > Protopterus > Protopterus annectens. The sequence goes on along the minus strand of NC_056737.1, from coordinate 462,278,646 downwards.
TCAATGATTTGCCAGAAAACCACAAATTTTAAGAAGAACAGACCAAAAATATGAAGCAAACATCTGGACAGTCTATGAATTCTGGGCAACTAAGAAGTTTCAGCACTTAAAGGGAATTAATGTCTGGGCAGGCAGCATATTTCAGAGGAAAAGCTACACAAAAAAATAAACTAAGAAAAGAGGGATGACGGTTCGGAGGGGCTGTGAAGAATTACTTTTCCACCACAAGGTTATAGATGCATTGAATAGCCTTCCTTGTGAAGGATTGTAATTATAAACAGCAGGAGAACTCAGAAACATATCAGACAGGCATGATGCAGTTTTAAGTAATGTAGGAATGATATTGGCTAACAATAATCTGCAGTTTGTCATAGGAAGCCTGGTTGTACTAAATTTAATCAGTATATGCATAGGGATGTTGTGCTTCATTTAATTAACAAAAGCAAGCTTAGTTTCATACCTAAGGCAGAGTATGAATGCACTGTATGGTTACCCACACTTTAGTATGTTTAATGAAAACATTGAAACCAAAATAAGCAAGGAAAAAGCTACAGTGTAAGAGGCTATAAATCTGTGCTATCAAACTTTCAGAAAAGTGAAAGCCTTCTGTTGTTAAGAACATAGAAATAAATGCTGCTCAAGTTTGTCAAGAAGAAGGAAACTGAAAAACTAAACCACGAGGTATGTGTCATACCTCCAAATATTATAATTAGTAACCCACATTAGGCCAGCCAGCCAGGCTTTGTTGTGTTCTATTCCAAGTAAAGCAGTACTTGTCAGCAAGTGTATTTTTACCCCTTTGTCTGGCTAATCTTGAGTACATGTTGAGTGAAGGCTGACAGGCTTCCTTACAAACTGATTCCCACACTTGAAACCAGTGAATCTTGACTGTACTGAGATTTGCATATAGGTTCCAAGCCAGCAATTTACTTGATGTATCAGGCCAACACACTGAAAATCTATTCCCTGCAGCTTTAAGAAACAGACATGCCATTCACAGTGCACAAATATGTCTTATATTTGTATACTATAGTTACCTACATGGCTACATTATTATCTTGGATAAAGATGTCATTATTATAATTGTCATATTATTTATTATTTTTCCACATGCACATCTAACAAGTGAATGGTATGCCTCATGACTAAAGTGTAGGTCAGTGTACCTTAGGAAAAGGGTGATTTCCAAAGACAGTGACCTCCTTCACTTACAGTGGAGTTAAAAAATGTTCTAAAAATCAGGATTTGCACTGCTGATGAATACATGTACAATTGCTATGCCACTGGTGTATGCTGCATGACTTATTTTGAGCTGAACGTGATGTGCAGTCACACACAAAAAGGGAGCATATGTAAAAGAAAAAAAAATAAGGCTCCTAAATGAAAACATGGGATGGGGTGAGAGGTTGGTTAATGATTATTTACCTTACAGACACAAGGTGCAGGCTTTGATTCTCACATAAGGTAATTGCCTAAGCTTAAAATGGCCTACAAAGACAATTAGCCTAGTACTAATCTATAACTTCAAGTTATCCAACTCCAAACAATATAATGTAAGTCCAAAGGAAAAAGTTATAACTTTAAAGTATCGTTGCTGAGGGGATTTGTGCCCTTGCACATCCAATGTGGGGATTGTACCTCCAATCCACCTACCACACAGTGTAAGAACTAATTATCTTACAGAAGGAGAAATACTCTAAGAAGGACTGTAGACAATAAATAAGATTCTTGGAATACCAACAACCACTCAACTGGCACTGCAAACTGGAGATTGATAAGGGGGTCTGCATATATTTAGCAGCTTGGCATCTATTTCATTTCTGGTTGGATTCATGATTTATATAAGCAATAAGATATGTATGAGTTTGGGTAATATTTGATTTACTCACCTCTGATGTTTGTTTCTCCTTTATGAGCTAACTGTTGCACCATTAGTTGGTAAAGCCACATTACTCATACTCAGATATGACATTATGCTATGATACAGTTTTTTCATTAGTAGCCATTTATCTGTCTTCTGAATGCTGATAGTATTTTATAAGTCAAATTCTGCATCACTAAGCAGTACTAAATTCATGTTTTTCCTTTGATGTGGTTTTCTGTGTTTTTATTTTTTAAATATATTTGTCTGTGGTGATGTGTTTCCATGCGACTCATGCTTTTATTGAAAAGTATTGGATATCTGAAACTGGATTGTGTTGTACCTAGTGCTGACATATAATATGCCCTATAACTCAATCCCCTTTTTCCTTCATAGCACCAAGGTATGATGTGTTTGCGTGTATGTATGTGTGGGTGTGTGTGTGTGTGTGTGTGTGTGTGTGTATATATATATATATATATATATATATATATATATATATATATATATATATATATATCGTCTTGTGGTTTTAAATAAAATAATTAAAATATACGTTCTTAAAACAACAGATACAACTAAACAAAACAAAGAACATTTAAATAAAACAGCATTCTAGTCAAAGATTTACAAGCATTACTTACACTACTATGTACCCATTGTTGTGTCACTTATACCTTTCTAATCTTCTAACTGGTGAAACCTCCAGGCTATGCTACAATAGCCTATACATACTTGCAAAGATATACATATACATGTATGCATACACATGCAACTGGACAAATTGTTTCTTTTCATGACTGACCTGGGAAGTGAATTGTCACAATCACAAAGTGGACAAATGCCGGTAGAAGGAATCAAACCCTGTACTGTGGGCACAGGAAGCAACTAAATTAACAGCCCAGAGCTTTAGTCCTCTGAACTAACTGTCAGACAATAGTGGAAAACGTCCAGTAAACAATATACGTGTGTGTGTGTGTGTGTGTGTGTGTGTGTGTGTGTGTGTGTGTGTGTGTGTGTGTGTGTGTGTCTTAAACATCTATTGCTCATAAGAGTAAGCAAACAAAAAACAATCATTTTAGACTGAATCTAAAATGCTAAAAAGTAACAAAAGGTGCATCCCCCATACCAACTGCTACTTATATCTATACAAATTCCAGGATTGCGTCACAGTGGTGTAAGGGCAAATTCCCTGACTCCCCTCCACTGTGATCTGATACAAATGTCTGCTAACAAAACCTCAATTCAAAATTTGATCTTATGAGCATTCACTCTTATTTACACCTGCAAAAAGCATTCACTGTTTTGACCTGCAACTCGATCTCTCAACCAATTGGGGACAAATTTCAACAGAATCAGGGACAAGTCAAGAAAAAATCAGGGACAATCAGGGACACTTTTAAAATATTAGTGCTATTAGCTTGAAACATTGACAGAATCAGAACATATGAATTAATATTAATACACATTTTCTGAAGTAAAAGAAGTTTATGACTCTTAATTATTGTCATTATTCATTAAGTGTAATTCACCACCTTTCCTCCAAAAGTCACTAGTTTTAGGAGGGATTAAGAGGGACAGAGTTAAAATTTGAGTCAAAATCAGGGACAGTTGAAAGGTATGCCTGCAACTGTATGCATAATCTCTATACATGTCTCACAAACACACAGCACAGCAAACTATTCACTGAAATTCAACCCAGTGAATCTCACTCCTAAACTCTAACATTGATCCTGCAGAAGAATGAGTCCTATCTTACCAATGTTAGGACTCAAAATATTTGAGCCATGTTCTCAAAGATTCATACTAATAAAAGGCATTGTGATTAATTCAATGGGCCCCATATATAAATCTCTCATCACTCACTCTCTCTCTCTCTGTATATAGATATATATATATATATATATATATATATATATACATATATATATATATACATATATATGTGTGTGTGTGTGTGTGTGTGTGTGTGTGTGTGTGTTCTAAATACACCCTTACAGTGGATGTCGGGGTTGCTTACCAGGGAGATAGTGAGCTATGTAATTTGAGATTGCTGCAGCATGCACGTATATGACAGTGATTTTCATCTTGAGGTGTTAGTGTATCATTTTCTGTTTCACACCATACAGTGTTCTCATCAGCTATTGTAAGAATGCAGATTTAAATAAAAGAATCACACAAATCATACATTTGAGGGGCATGCAAATGTTTCACTTAAAATAGCTTTCAAAGTAATAAACAGCATTTCTGTCTCATTCATTTTCCACATCTTTCCAGTCACTGTCTTCAGAATGAAAATGCCGGTGCAATTTCTAAAACTAGTATACACCAAAAATAAAACTGATGTGCTGAAAACATGAAGGAAAATATGCAAAGTAGGTTAAACTGTCACGCACTGAAAAATTCCTTTAATGACAAATGTTCCAATTTACATTCAATGCTCATTTGCACAAAAGTAAACATCTTCAAGAGCTTTTTTAAGACACTTGCACAAGTGGTTTCATTTTTTTAGATATTATACATGTTTATGAGCAGATGTATTGTCTAAAATTACTTTTTCTTAACTCTGAAATTACTTCAGATATCCAACTTTGAAACAGGACATGTTAACTAGTTAAAATGATGTTACTTATTGTTGTTAACTTAAATAAATTAGAATAACATTAAAGTTTAGACCAGTATACAGGCTTTGCTGTATTCTGGGATGTGGTGTAGTTCCTGTGGTGTCCATTGCCTTACCTGGATAGAAGGAAGTTTCTTTGCTCACCAGTGGGAGTGGGGAGCCTTGAGCAGCCTATCTGTCCCTGAAGGAGTGACCTCAGCACAAGAGCTTGTAGTAATTGGTTGTTTTGGACCATTTCTAGCTCTTTTGAAGGTCCCTGTTTAAAATCCGCCTCTGAGCATTTTTTTCTGGCTATACTACTCAGCAACAGCTCCTCGTGGTCCTGCAGAGTGGTCCTAGCAGCAGAGAACTGAGAAAAGCGACTACTTTCCTGATTTAAGTATTTTTTGCTGTTTTTTACCTGAAATACCTTCTCTTGCTTACCTTGAACAAACTTAAACTGTTTTTTCAACTGTTTGTTGCATTATATATTATCTGCACTTAAAGTTTCATTTAGTCGAAAATTGGTCGAAAGTTGTTTGCTTGTTTGTTAAATTTAACTGTTGAGGCTGCCCACTAAAGCGTGCTAGCCTGTGTAACTGATTTATTACTGTTTCCTGCATTTCTATGTGCTTTCTATCTCAAAAACAAAAAAAACAAAAAAATATCTTTGTTTTCCCACCTCTCCTCAACTAGTTTAGACCAATATACAGGCTTTGCTGTATTCTGGGCTGTGGTGTAGTTCCTGTGATGTCCATGCTCACCAGTGGGAGTGGGGAGCCTTGAGCAGCCTATATGTCCCTGAAGGAGTGACTTCAGCACAAGAGCTTGTAGTAATTGATTGTTTAGGACCATTTCTAGCTCTTTTGAAGTTCCCTGTTTAAAATCCGCGTTTGCATGGCTTTGCGCGGTTGTGTGCATAGCGCAGCGCCGGTTAAACTTTTCTGGCTCCGCCAAGTCTGCTCTTCAAATTTTTCCTTAAGAAAACTCTACTCTTATAATAATCTAGTCTAATCACTTTATTATAAGCCTAGCACTTGTTCTCAAAACCTCTCTTCTAAGTAAGCACGCACTAACTAAAGTAAGCTCTACATCCACCTACCTTCCCTGTGAGTACCCACTTCCCTTAAAGGCACAACGCTCCCTTATAATATTCTAGCATGTTGAGTGGTAGATTGCTGGCATCCTCTCCGGTTCAGATGGTTAATCTGGGAATCTTGAGACAATGCTACAATTGTCTCATGTACGCAGACAACCCTCTCCTCCTCCCAATAAACACAAATACATGTGAGAGATGCAACTATATAGCCAAACTGGAGGCTGAACTCTCTCAACTCAGGACTGGCAAGACCAGACAGGAGGAGAAGGTAACCACATACACACCAAACCCAGTCCAACATAGACCTACCACAACTGCAAACCAAACACATAATAACACAAAGACATACTCGGAGGCTCTAACAAAAAACTTACCAAAACAACAGAGGCTCCCAAAGCAGACACCCAAAAATCCACCACCTCAAAACATAACACATGCATCACATACTTCAATAAATCAGTGTGTCAAACAATCACAGCCCTTAAGGCCAAACACCATGCCTGATACACTAGTAATAGGTGACTCTATAGTCAGACACACTGATGTTCCGCTTACCAGGCTGAACAAGGAGAGGGTAATGGTGAGCTGCTTATCGGGAGCTAGGATCCTCCACATAACACACGCACTCAGGTCACTTCAAAGCAAGTACAAATATGACTCCGTCATTGTCCATGCCGGCGTGAATGACCTGAGACGTACCTCCCTGGACTACATGAAAAGAGACATAGAGGAGCTCTCTGACTATGTAGCCCAGGCTGGTATGACCCTGACCCTGAGCAGCATCTTGCCCTCACCAAGAATGATGCCACAATACAAAGACAAGATGACCAGCTTTAATAATTGGCTCAAATACTGGTGTCATTCTAGGGGGATCCAATGTCTGTCTGCTTGGGATGACATGCTGGACAAGCCACGCTGCTTCGCAAGGGACGGCTTGCATCTGTCACCACTGGGCTTCCAGATATTGGCTAAGGCTCTTGCCTCCCCACATAGTGCCTTTTTTAGGCAAGGCTCAAAAGACAAACCCACCTCCTTAGAAAACAAAAATGGAAAAAAATTAAGGGTAATGCTGCTCAACGCCAGAAGTCTAAATCTCAAGATGCAGGCTCTCAAAACACTCCTCAGTATGGAGGACATCGATGTCTGTGCAGTAACTGAAACCTGGTTCAAGGCTCCTGAGAGCACCCCAGCACTACCAGGCTATACCTCGTATCTATCATGCTTTTCTGCCCCAAAACTCGGGCCAAACCAAAAAGGGAGGGGGAGTGTCCATATTCATCAAGGACACCCACACCTCCAGGTTACTGGCAACACATGAAGCATCAGGGACCATCCAGGTGCAACTAACCGTAAGCAAATCTGCTATACAACTGGTAGCATGTTACAGACCCTCCCAATCTCAGGAACCCCACTCAGCCTTCCTGAAGATTTTGGAGGATAACAATGTCTCACCAAACACCATCATATTGGGAGACTTCAACTACCCTAACATAGACTGGGTGCATTATTCTATCCCAAACACCCTAGCCCAAAGGTTCCTGGAATTCAAAAATTCAAACACAATAGAACAGCTAGTCACCTCCCCCACAAGGGGAGATAATATACTAGACCTGATCATCACAAACATGGGGACAAAGTGCTCCACACCATAAGTATACCCTTCACTAGTGAGATCTGACCACAAACTAATCACCCTGGATATACATATACCACCTCCACTCCCAACACAAAAGACTACAGTGAAAAACTTCTCAAAAGCCGACTTTACACTTCTTAAAACTGAGATGATTTCTTTAAGCCCACTGGGACAGTGGAAACCACATCCCACAATGCATAATCCTTCACAAATGCTTTCTACGGACATCTCCAAGAATGCATGGACCATGCAATCCCAAATAAAACCAAGACCCTCTCCACCAAGGGCAGGCGTCCTGTCTGGTGGACCCCAGCCATAAACAAATTGTATAACAAAAGAAGGAAGCTACTGCACGACAGAGCAAAATCCCATAAAGAGAAGGCATCTCTGATCAGCACTAGTAGAAAGCTACATTCTCTCATAAAAACATCCAAGGCCAACTTTGAGAGAAAAATCGCTATGGACACTAAAGATAACCACAAGCCCTTCTTCAGCTATGTTAGAAACCTGGGCGGAAACCCTCGGATATGCTCAGAGTTAGTTCACAATGACAAAAAATACACTGAACCCACAGATATTGCCAACATTCTGGCAGACAGGTTCAGTGCAAATTTCTCCCCTCCCTCACCCCCAAAAGAAGAAATACGTATCCCAGCTGAATGTAACCTCCCTGTCATCTCAGATGTCCAGGTGAGAACAGCCCTCAGCAAAGCTAAAACCACAGCATCAATGGGACTTGACGGTACTACGTGAACTCCAAGAGGAGCTAAACCCGCACATAAAAATGCTATTTAACCTTAGCCTTACTACAGGATATGTACCTGAAAACTGGTGTACAGCAACAGTAGTCCCACTCCAGAAAGGAGGCACCTCTACTGACCCTGGTAACTACCACCCCATAAGCTTAACCAGCCTGGTCTGCAAAGCTATGGAAAGAATCATTATGGAACTAATAAACAGAGACATTGGGGACTTACAGACACTTGATCCCACCCAGTTCGGCTTTGTAAAAGGCAGATCCTGCCTTTTGAACCTGGTTGACTTTTTTGAAACAGTCACTAGAGCCATTGACGAGGGCAAAGCAGTCCATACAGCCTACCTGGACTTGGCTAAAGCTTTCGACACAATACCCCACTCTGGCATCATAGACAAGCTCAACAGCTTAAATGTAAATCCATATGTCACAAGATGGGTGGCAAACTGGCTGAAGGATAGAACCCATAAAGTCAAAATCACTGGAGCCATGTCAGACTCAAAGCCAGTGACAAGTGGTGTCCCACAAGGCTCTGTCCTGGGACCCCTCTTGTTCGGCATTTATTTCTCAGATGTGAAAGCAAACATGGGAGGGTTGTGGCTGACCAAGTTCGCAGATGACTGCAAACTAGGTGCCATAGTCGATACACCAGCTGACACATACATCCTACAGAAAGGCCTCATTGAAATGGACAACTGGTGCCGGAGTCATGGCCTTAAACTAAATGCCAAAAAATGTATAGTCATCCCCTTTGGGAAAAACAAAGTTCCCACAAATTATCACATAGGCGGTAACCCACTGAGTATGGAAAAAGTAATCAGAGACCTGGGGACCCAAGTCGATAGTGACCTCTCATTTGACACCCACGTTGCCAAAGTGGTTAGAAAGACTTTCTACCTTGCCCACCTTATCATGAAGGGATTCACATCCAGATCAAAGGAGGTCATTGTGCGCCTGTACTCCTCCCTTATCAGGCCCATGATTGAGTACAATGCCCCATTTGGTATGTACCTCACCCGGCACTTGCAACAGCTAGAGAGACCCCAAAAGTACCTCACCAAGAGGATCAATGGTCTCCAACATATGTCATATGCTGCCAGACTAAAGAAACTCCAACTCTATTCAGTAGCATACTGCCTACTCAGAGGTGATCTGTGCCTGACATACAAGGCCATGTCCAGTCAGGAATTGATGGACATGCTCCACCTCAAAAAATCCATATCCATCAGAACCACGAGAGCTAAAGATTTGAACCTCAGCACAAATATGAATAGGACATGCTGGAAGGACAGATTCATAACTCAGAGGCTTTCCATACTCTGGAACAGAATCCCAGTTCATGTTAGGCAGAGCCCCTCACTGACTCTCTTCAAGAGAAATCTTGACGAGTGGATGGGAGATCATAGGTTTACCCCAGGGGTCATCTCTGTGTCACTACTAGACAGGGGCACAGTAAACTAATGCTATTATGTAAGGGGGTCTTCACTGTGTCACTACTAGACAGAGGCACAGCATTCTAAATCTATTCTGTACACTTTTGTACCATTACATGGGGTGGCGAAAGCCACATCACTATGGGCAGGCTTATAAATGCCCCAGGGCAGATAGCCTAGTACCAAACTATGAAACTATAATCAGATCTATGACACACCTTCATCTTTTAAAACCATTAGTAAAAGACTTCCTCTCTGTCTCCTGGCATTGCCCCTGCTGCTCATCTGGGACATAGCTCTCTAACACCATCTATCACCTTTCTTATACCTCCCTTTAAAACATTAAATCACTTAACCTGCTCATCCCCATCTAATACCTCACTTTATTGTATTTCTTAAACTACTATACCTAATTCTAATTAGCACAACCAAATTACTATTCCATCCCTACTCCTCTGTTAATACTCAAACTTGCTTATCATCCATAATACCTCACTCTATTGTATTTCTTAAATTATTCCTACCTACCTTATATGCCACTCTTCTGTCTTTAAGGTCTCAGTACAAGGCTTATACATTTGAAGTTTGTGAATATAAATGCAAATTTTATTATTCTGACTATTATGCTATGTATCCACTGAAACTGCATTATAAAAGTTTTTATTGTAAACATTGACTGCATTAAAAATGATACCTTGGAGCTTTTTTTCCCAGGGCCTGCACTGAAAAAACACCTCTGCCCAGACAAACTTTCCCAATAAACAAATGTCAACAAATAAATAAAATAAAATTATTTTAAAAATCAAAACAGAAAATCTAATTTAGAAAGAAGAATATTCTTCCACAGTTATTTCAAAAAATGAATACAAAACTACCTAATATAGGAGTAAGTTTTTACTGTCAGTAACCTACAACATTCATTCATTCATTCATTCTCCAGTTACCCTCTCAATCTTGTTCATGGTTGCAGTGGACCAGGGGCATATCCTGGCACTCAGTGGACACAAGGCAGGCAATGTAATCCTAAATATGGTGCCAACCTGTCACAAGATGTTCACACTCACTATCACACAACTTGCACATCTACCTACAAGATTTTGGAGGCATGCCAGTTCATCTAGGGCATGTCTTTGGCCTGTGGGAAGAAATTAGAGCTCTCAGTGGAAACCATCAAATATAAAGGAAGGACTTTCAAACTACCTAAATAGCACCCCAAAAAAAAAAAAAACATGAATTTAATAAACTTCAGTGAGGTGAACAATACTAACCTCTGTATCATTGTAATGGCCACAAGCCACATTAGCACACTGTGAATGACAGGAATAGACAGACAGGCTCAAGAATGAGGCAAACATTTTAAATTGTTCAAATCACTACTTCCTGCCAAATGGATCAGTACCATCAACATGACTTTAGGTATAGCTGGAGCAGCACCCTTTAATCTTTATGATGCATTGTGTGTTGTTTATTTTAATATTGATAACACTCGGCTTAACTACTTAATTTAGTGGAGATATAGGGATGACAGGCAACTGTACAGCCACCTATATTCAAGAACCTGTTCTTTGCAGAAAGCTATAATTCAGAGCTATAAAAAACGCATTTGCGCGGTTTTGCATGCCAGGCAGAGCCGGTTAGCTAGGGTTACACTATTCCCGGCTCCACGAAGCCTACTGTTCAATTTTTCCTTGGAACTAGACAAACTTTCAACTTAAGTACTCAAACCATTCATTTCACAGCCCAGCACTTGCTCAAAACTCATAGCAAGCACTAATTAACCCTAACACTAGACCCCCCTATACTGTCCAGAAGGACAAGGCTCTCTATTCATCCCTACCAACCAATCAGTAAAAAAGCTCACTTTACCTATTCAGGCATGTCCAAAGGGCAGTTTCAGGTATCCTCTCCAGTCCAACTGGTGAGTCTGGGCATTTTGATGCAATGTTACAACTGCCTCATGTACACAGACAACCCTCTCCTCCTTCCACCAAACACTAATATATGCGAGAGATGCAATTATACAGCCAAACTGGAGGCAAAGCTCTCTCAACCCAAGACTGGAACTGACAGTCAAGAGGAGAAGGGAAATACTTGCAACACACCACCAGTCTGACACAGACCTATTAAACCAACACCGGCAAATAACACACACAAATACACGAAAACATACCCGGGGACTCCAAATAAAAACCTGCAAAAGCAACAGAGACCTCCAAAGCATACATCCAAGCAACCTCCACATACCATCACAAACCAGGAAACACATACTTCACATAATCAGTGTGCCACACAATCACAGCCCTTAAGGCAAAATAACATACCCAACATACTAGTAATAGGCGACTCTATAGTCAGGCACACTGATGTCCCACTAACTAGGCTGGACAAGGAGACGGTTACAGTTAGCTGCCTGTCGGGAGCCAGGATCTGCCACATAACACAAGCACTCAGGTCACTCCAGAACAAGTACAAATACAACTCTGTCATTGTCCATGTTGGTGCGAATGACCTGAGACGTACCTCCCTGGACTACATGAAAAGAGACATGGAAGAGCTTTCTGATCATGTAGCCCAGGCTGGTATGACCTTGAGTAACACCCTGCCATCACCAAGAATGATGCCACAGTATAAAGAAAAAAATTATCAATTTCAACAATTGGCTAAGTTTCCGGTGTCATTCAAAGGGGATCCAATATCTGTGCACCTGGGATGACATGCTCGACAAGCCATGCTGCTTCGCAAGAGATGGCTTGCACCTGTCACCCATAGGCTTTTGAATACTGACCAAGGCTTTTGCCACCCCCATAGTGCCTTTTTTAGGCAAGGCTCAAAAGACAAATCCACCACCATAAATAGCACAAGTAACCAAAAACTGAGGGTAATGCTACTCAACGCCAGAAGTCTAAACCTCAAAATGCATGCACTCGAGGTACTCTTCAGTATGGAGAACATTGATATCTGTGCAGTAACAGAAACCTGGTTTAAGGTTCCAGAGAGCACCCCAGCACTACCATGTTATAACTCATAACATACTTTTCCACCACAGAACCCAGACCGAAATACAAAAGGGGGGTGTATCCATATTCATCAAGGATACCCACACCTCCAGGTTAGTGGCACAGCACAATGCCTTAGAGATCATCCATGTGTAACTAACAACGGGCAAAACAGCAATTCAAATTGTAGCTTGCTACAGATCACCCACCATGACCCAGGACCTCCATTCCGCATTTCTGGAGACACTGGAAAATATGAAGGTCCTACCAAACACCCTAATATTGGTTGCTTTCAATTACCCAAACATTAACTGGGAGAACAACTCAAGTACTAACTCCCTTGACCAATGCTTCCTAGAATTTATAAACTCGAATGCCCTGGATCATCTGGTCAACACCCCCACCAGAGGTGACAACATATTGGACTTGGTCATCACCAACATGGGCAAATGGAGGTCAACCCCTCGCTGGTTAGATCAGACCATAGACTAATCACTCTGGATATCCACATTCCACCACCACCCCCAAGCAAGGAAATCATAGTGAAAAGCCTTTCAAAAGCTTCTCATTACTCAAGACCAAGGTGGAAAGGTTCACAGTCCCCATGCTAAAGGACAATGCTTTCCAAGCTGCTGAATCCCTTGCAAAGGCACTCTATGAGCAAATGCAAGAATGCATGGATCGTGCTATCCCAAGCAAAACCAAGACTCAGTCCTCCAAGAAAAGGAAACCAGTCTGGTGGACCCCTGCCATAAACAAGCTATAAATAGGAGGAGGAAAATAGTACAGTAAAGAGTAAAATCCCAAGAAGGAAAGATATCCCTGATCAGTATCAGCAAGAAACTACGATCCCTCATACAATCATCCAATGATAGCTTTGACAGAAAAATTGCCAAGGACTCCAAAGATAACCACAAAGCGTTCTTCAGCTATGTCAAGAACCTAAGTGGAAACTCTCAGATCTGCTCTGAGTTAGCGCAGAATGGCACAAAATACACTGAAACGACTGATATTGCCACCATTCTGGCAGACAGGTTTAGTGCAAACTTCACCCCCCTCTCTCTCCCTAAAGGGCCCATAACCATACCAGAAGAATGTAGCCCCAGCAATCACTGACACACAGGTTAAAACAGCCCTAACCAAAGCCAAAAACACAGCTTCAATGAGACCGGATGGTTTCCCAGGCTGTGTCTTACACGAGCTCCAAAATGAACTAACCCCTCACCTAAACACACTGTTCAAACTCAGCCTCTCTACAGGCTACTTACCCATAGAGTGGCACACAGCATACATTATCCCACTCCACAAAGGTGAAGCCACAATGGACCCTGGGAACTATCGCCTTATAAGCCTGACTAGCCTGGTCTGCAAGGCTATGGAGCGCATCATCATGGAACTCATTAACAGAGACATTGGGAACCTCCAAACATTGGACCCTTCCCAGTTTGGCTTTGTTAAGGTCAGATCATGCCTCCTAAACCTGGTGGACTTCTTTGAGACAGTTACCAAGGCTTTAGATGAGGGAAAGGAGGTCCACACAGCCTACTTAGACCTCGCAAAGGCTTTCAACACCATTCCCCATTCTGGTATTATAGACAAGCTCACCAGCCTGAACATAAACCCCTATGTCACGAGATGGGTTGTCAATTGAGTCATGGATAGAATCCACTCGGTGAGAGTTGCAGGCTCTAGGTCCGACTCTAAATCGGTTACAAGTGGCGTCCCCCAGGACTCAGTCCTGGGACCCCTCCTGTTCGGTATATACTTCTCAGAGGTACAGGCAAGCACAGGAGGACTATGGCTGACCAAGTTCACAGACGACTGCAAACTGGGGGCCATAATTGACTCTCTGGCTGATACAGACATCCTCCAAAAGGGTCTCACTGAGACAGATACCTGGTGTCAAAATCATGGCCTCAAGCTAAATGCCAAAAAGTGCATAATCATCCCCTTTGGAAAAAACAAAGTACCCATGAACTACCACATACGTGGTAGCCCCCTAAATACAGAAAATGTAATAAGGGATCTGGGGACCCAAGTAGATAGTAATCTCTCCTTTGATAATCATATTGCCAATGTGGTTAGAAAATCCTTTTATGTGGCCCACCTAATCACAAAAGGGTTCGCATCTAGAACAAAAGAGGTTATTGTGTCCCTCTACTTATCACTCATCAGACCCATCATAGAGTACAACGCCCCATTTGGGATGTACCTTACAAGACACCTGCAACAGCTGGAAAGACCACAGAAGTACCTCACCAAGAGGATTAATGGCCTCAAACAGATGCCCTATGCAGCCCGACTAAAGAAACTCCAGCTGTACTCGGTTGCATACCGCTTGCTCAGAGGTGATCTCTGCCTGACATACAAAGCCATGTCTAACCCAGAATTGCTGGACATGCTCCACCTAAAAAAAAAACAAATCCCCAAGAGCCACATGCTCTAGGGATCTAAACCTCACCACAACGATAAATAGGACATGCTGGAGAGATAGATTCCTGTCCCAGAGACTCCCCATGCTTTGGAACAGGATTCTAATCTACATTAGGCAGAGCCCCTCACTAACACTCTTCAAGAGAAACCTTGACAAGTGGATGGGAAACAGAAAATTTACCCTGGGGATCACTGCAGTGGCTCTGCTGGACAGAGGTACAGGGAACTAATGGCTCTGCTGGATAGAAGCACAGCAAACTAATCTAAGGGGGGGGGTGAAAGCCAACACATTCTGGCTAGGCTTATAGATGCCCTCGGGCAGATAGCCTAGTACTTACCTATGAACCTATGAAATGGGGCAAAGCTCAAGAAACAAGGAGACACTGGGATTTTAGATGCAGATCCTTAAAGAGAATAACAATAACCATACAGAATATTATATTCAAAAAGTAGCAGAAAGTATTCTAAGAAATAAGCCAACACAGGAATGGAGAAAGGGGAGTCTGCTGATAGGGTTGGCTGCAATTAAGGATACAGACAATAGACAAGGAGGGGCTAGAACTTACTGGATAAAAATGGCAAAGGAACCAAGGTATTGGAAGCAATAATTAGAGAGGGAAAGGTAATAGAATGGGAGGAGGCCAAAAATGTATTTGGACTGCAGTCTAGAGATTGTCTTCCCTGTGAAGGACTGATAACAGAGTATAGGCAAGGAGAAAGAAATAGGGAGATCCTAAGTTAAAGATCAGCACTGTTAGAGATTTTAGTAGAATCTAGAACAGAAGCTGCTGTTAAAATGGGATAATTAGTACAGCATATAAAATATTGCATATGATAACTATAAGAATCAATCGGAGGACGTTAGAAAGGATTGGAAAGACAGTCTGGATGAGCAATTCACAAAGAAACAATTGGGGAATATAGGTATAACTCCAAAATATGCAACAAAGTCTAGAACATTTAGGATCTTTGTTTGGAAGTGTTTATATAAGTATTTTTATACCCAAGCAGACTTCAAAGAATCTTTCCTCAGGTACATAGCAAATGTTGGAGGTATCATGGGGAAGAATGTGGTAACTGGGAATATATTTTTTGGGTAAGATGGTATAATGAAGGACATGATTTTTTTTTGAGCTTTGATACAAAACTGGAATTGTCTAGACATAGTAAGGCCTTGCTGAGTCTAATTATGGTGGCTGCCAAAAAAATCAATTACTAGAAAACAGAAATTACAGTCTAAACCAACTGAACTGGAAATAGTGAATATAGTAACACAGATAAAACAGCTAGAAATGGTATCTTTAGAAAAGGATAGAAGCTACTTACACAGAAAAAAATGGGAATTGTAGGAACAATAAATGTAGAATAATGTTTTGGAGGGTCTATGACAAATCTTCGAACGCTCAAAATTTCGAACGTTACATGGTCGAGACCAAACGTTCGAAATTTTAAGTGTGCAAAGATTGACTTTCAACGGCGTTGTATGGTGCAGATAAAGAGCATTTCCCTTTTCTGCACTGAAGTGCGGTCTCAGAGTTGGTATATATAAGTAGGGGTGCAGGGTGCAGGGGGGCTTGCCCCCCTGCTCAAGCTGTTAAAGTGTGTTTTTCTTTTTTTCTTTTTTTTTTATTTGATGTTCGAACATCCAAATGTTGAACATTTGGTCTCGACCATGTAATGTTCGACTTTTTGGATGTTCGAACATTTAACATAGACACTGTTTTGGAGGTGGAATAAGGTTTAAAAGAAGGCAGAATTTGAATGAGCTATATAATGTTTGACTGGATAGATTATAAGTGATGTATAATGTTTGCAACTAAAAATATGTCAATATGGTTTTCATTTATATAAATGTATGATTGCCTATGTTATAAGTGGTAATTTAATAAAATGTTTCTTGTTTAAAAAATGGAAATTTTTTTGTAACAATTCATGTAGAAAATGATTTGGAGAGGACAAGACAGTCAATGAATAATTATATAATTTTGCTTGATTGGCAGTGGAGTTTTACGGTGTCGAGTTGCCAGCCTGACACCCAACCTTCCACAGAAGGCATACACATGCACACACTCACTCCTAGGGTCAATTTAGAGTGTCTAATCCACCTAAAGCATGTCTGTGGGAGGAAACTGGAGCACCCGGAGGAAACCCACGTGACCACAGGGAGGACATGCAGACTCCGCACAGAAGGCACCCCAGCCGAGGATCGAACAGGAGAACCTCTTGCTGTGAGGTGGCAATGCTAACCACTGCACTATCGTGGCCGCCCATAATTTTGCTTAGATTATATGATATATAACAATATATGTGATGTATAGTGCTTGTAATTGTAAATGTGTTAATATGGTCTGATTGCTTTTATATAAACATAAGTCTGCCTATGTCCCAAGTTATTACTCGATAAAAATGTATTTAAAACAAAAAATTCTTTACATTTAACCTTGGAGGTACATAGAAGATTAGTGCTATTCTATAAAAAAATCTTGTAGAGGGCTTGAGATGCATTTAACATTTTATATTTCCTGTTAGGGTGAGTTTTATGACAATTAAAAGATACGTTTTTAATTCTAATTGATTTTATGTACTTTATGTCAGAGGTCAGAGTTTTTTTGTTTAAAAAAAAAGTCAAACTTTTTTATGCATGATAGAAAGAAGCTATGTATCTACATCTCTTCTTTACACATTAATTACACCATGCTTTTATTTCCTCTCCTGCTTTTGCTGCCACCCTTCCTACTTCATCTAGGGTATCTCATCATTAGCCAACCTTTAGCCCACATTACAATTACCTAGAAACAATAAATGATGTAAATTTTACTTCTTTCCCAACTGCTTCACTGTTTGTCTTCCAAGCATAACTTGAGAGCTTAGCGGAAAGGATTAATGTTGGGATTTGATAACAGTCTTCATTCTGCACTTGGGTCCTTTTTGTTTTGGTGCTGGTTTGCCATATGTGTGTGTGTCTGACATTGAGCGATTCACTTAAGATAGTATTCCTGGATCACATCTGATGACAGGCATTTATATGGTGGAACCCCTCCTCTTGACTTGTGGGAATCAGAGTCAAAGGGTTATTTTGAGTCAACATACAAAGAGACATGGGTGATTAAAACAGGTTGATAAGAGTGTCAGTTATATTTTTAATAGAGGAGCAGAGAGATATTTCTCCCAAAGTGCTTCTCCAAGGTCTGGATGTACAGCAATATAAGTCCGTGAGAATCAGAAGAACCATCATACCTCTCAACCTTCCAGATTTTCACAGAATGTCCAGATTTTTCCATCATATTATTTGTTTGCTCCTCATAAAGTTTGTGTTTTTGACAAAACAGTGTGGATTAAAGTCTCTAAATAATAATATACATTTGAGTTTTAGACTTCATATCCTTCAGAAAATACATACTACATGCAAAACCTATTATTCTAGCATCATTCTAAGTTTACAGGAGCAATATTTAAAACTTGTCCTCGATTGTGGGCCTTTGTTCCTCAATTGTTTTTAGCTTTGTCCAGATTTCATGCGCTTAGAGGTTGAGGGATACCACCACCACCACCATCAGTGGCTGAACAGGTAGCATATTCAGTTTTGATACCAGAAAGGACCAGAAGGTTGTGGGTTCAATCCCTCATCCAGGAGATTGGACACACATTACAGTACTGATACAGCAGTTCAACATAATAGAGATGCTACACACAGCTGAGGAGTCACCCTTCAGAGGAAAAGTTAAGGAAAATTTCCATCTTCTTGGGTTAGTTGTAATTCATGTGGATGATGAAAACACAGCTGGACTTATAAAAAGAATTAATGGGGAAATGTTGCATTATAAAATAACTTAAAATAAAAAATTAAAATGTTTCTTTCAATATGTCTGAAATATTCTCTCAAGGTATTCATCTCAGATTTATAACACAAACAGTATAATCACCTGTTACATTATCTTTGTCAATGCATTGTATAAAAACTACTCTGCCACTAAACGTACTGATTACTCACTTGCCCTTCCCCACCATTTTGATTATACATCATTAGTATAGTCAATATTCCCATGTCTTCATTTTGCCTAAATCCCTCTAAAAACCTTCTGCCATATTACACTCAAAGAGTAAATGAAATTTTTACTTCACTCCCTTGACAATCTCATAGAACAAGGTTATTTGAAGAGAAAGTATTATTTGTTTACATGGCAAAATTGTTTGAGAAATATATACTTTGAAATTGGGAAATTTGAACAAAATAGCATATGTCTAGAACAATTTGTAAGAATGCATGAGAAATTTAGTTACAGCAATATCTTCACACATTTAGTTTCTGCTGCATTTTTTTCACCATTTTATGGTTCTGATTTTTTCAGCCAGAGATATGTAGAAAGATGAAATCAATCACATGATTCTTCACAGTTAAAAAACTGAAAAATATGCAGATGTTAATAGCATTACAGAAGCTGATAAACAAGAATAGATCAGCTGCAAACACACTTTCTCTCTGAGAATATCTAAAGAGGAAAGGGGTGATGTGTGATCAAGCTGAAATCAGAGATGTTGTTCAGCTTTGCCCAACAGTAAGCCCAATAGTAAGCACCACATCAGCCTAAAAACGGCATCTTAAAGATTAAGCAAGAAAGAGTAGTTGGAAGAGACTTGGGTGCTATTATGGATGTATGCTGCTATTAATGTTCTGCCTGACTCAGATATGAATTACAGATCTCTGTCTTCCCGTGTCAAGTTTGAGTCTGGGTTTAACACACCAAGTGTATATCTTGGGTCTCTTACAGGTGCTCAAATGCAGTTAGATCTCAGCAGTCCTGCTGACTGCCACTTCCTTGAAATTGCAAGTGCTCATCCTTCCACAAGCTCACTCCTATTAATCACTTACACAGCCTACCCAGATCCTTAAGTATAGTCCTAGAGCTCTGTACCAGTAACTAAGCCTAACCACAAAAACTTCAGTCCCCAAATCTGAAACTCCTGGTCACTTCATAACCTTAATTATAAACCCCATATTTGGCACTGATATCTAGTATATTATCAGGACACAAATGTGTTCTTAGATTTTGAGATGGCTGAGAGAATTTGTTTAATAGTAAGTAATTAAAAGGGATAACTGAGATTGTGGAACCTGTAGCTATAACTACAGGGGGAATAAAATTTACACTAAATTTGTCAGCTAGGATATTAGCTATTTGCTTTATGTCAGAGTGTGCAGTATTATCTTGGATTAGCTCTGAACAATGTTTTGGTATTAGTTCTTTGCTTCCTGACAGTTAAGTAAAGATTTATAGATATGTTTGGCTATAGTGGCTATTTTGAGTTCATGCTCATCTTTGTGCTTCCTAATGATTTCCTTAAACTCTTTATTAGTTTGCTTAAAAATTATCTTAAGAAAGGCAAAATGAGATTTCTGTTAAGCATAAAGCAATTTATTTCCTTTGTTGTACAATTTCATTTATTTTGTTGACCAGGTTCGTCCCCGTTAGGCTAGTAGCCTGTTTTTAGGGTAGACCTGAGGTGTTATTTATACTACTAGGGGAAATTTGGCCAGGGAATTTGGGGACTTTCTGTACTCGATATGGCACTTGTGGTCTGCACTGCCAACAAGCATTTACATGTGTACGCGCTGTTCCTCAAGCAGTGGTGGCTGAGAAAGCATCACAAAGTATGAAGGATAGTGTTAAAGAAGTGGAGTAGAATGCTACAGGAGAAGACAGCTGTTTACCGGATCTGTTTGTTGGTTCAGAGGAATTGTTCCAGGCAAAAATGTTTGAGGTTTCGGAGGTGGGGGTATGGCAATAGGAAGTCATTGCAGTTACAACCTTCCTGTTGGGAGGGTTGTGGGATGATTTATCACAGCAGTTGTTTAATGAAAAGGAATCAGAGTGGAAATGAATTATCATCGGGAGAAGTGATGGATCAGATCAGAGAAGTAGAAGAAAGGGGTTTAGGGAAAATTTCATCACGTATGCTATAAGAAAGAATGTCAAAGAGAAACAAAAGGAAAAGAAGAAGAAAGAGACTGTGGAGAAGCGGAAGTTCATAGTATGAATACAGGGTAAAGCAGAGAAGCCATTGGATAGGTATGAGATCTGAAACACAATTGTTGTACCTTTAGGTACAAAAGCTCAAGAGGCAAGAGCTTTTATTTTGATTAAAAAATGTATTTTATTTTATTTTATTTGACATTGTTAACCGGGTTGGTCCAGCTGAGCCAGAGGCCCATTTTCAGTGGAGACCCAAGGAGAAAAGCTATTTTGGAATGGTGTAACAATTGAGAGGTAGTCATACTTGTATTAGAAAATGTAAGAGGGTTGACAAAAGATGAGAAAGTACAAACAAAAAATTTGTGGAAAGGGAATATCATTTGTAATATAGGAAATGAAACTTGTTCAGGTGTTACAATATTATATACCAAAAAGTATTTCAATATTAAATATTACCTTAATTAGATTGGGAAGACTAACAGTAGTACATTTTAAATGGGAAAGGAAAGTTTATAGAAATATATAAGGAAAGGAAAAATATTTAAAGAAATATTTGATTATGTAGTATCAATATGAATATTATAATGGTAGGAGATTTTAATTGTGATTTAAGGAAAATAAAAAGGATTGACAAAATGGATAAAAAAATTATGAAAGAAATTGTGATGTGTGGAGGTTTAAGGTTATGGAATTCAAATACATATACATATAGGAGAGGTAATAACATATCTGATATTGATTATTTTGTAGTTTATAATAGTATGAAGTTTAAGATAGAAGAGAAACTTCAGACAGGATTTTCACATCATATGGCTATATGGATAGAAATTGAGGAGGGTAAGGAATACATAAAAAATTGAAATGGGATTAAAAAGATTAATGAGATTGAGATTAACTGGTATAAAAAAAGAAATGATAATATAATACAATTGTGGAAAGAACACTTAACTATGAGAAACTGCTATTTAAATTGGACAAAAGGATAAATAATATTTAAAGAAAAATATAAATCAGACTATTTAAAATAAGAGAAAAATTAAGACAAAAAGAAAAACAGGAATATTTGAACTTACAAAATAATACATTAGATTTTTTGGATAGAAATGAAAATGAATATTTGAAAGAAATAGAGATACATAAAAAGAATAAAGGAAAATAAAAAAGGCTTATTATATAAATAAAGGTAATTTGCTGAAGGTAAAACAAGAGGAAGTTTCAACCTATTTGGCTAAGAGTGTTAAAGAAGACAGTGGGATAATTAGACAACTGAGAGATGAGAAAGAGATGGTGGCAAAGAAACAATATGAGATTATGAATATAATAGTGCAATTTGTTAAAATGACAGTCAAAAAGCAAGAATTAAAGAGAAATAATGAAAGTATAAATAAATATATAGATAAACAGATTGGCAGAATTGGATTTAATACTGAAGAAAGTTAATATTGATTCAGTTATGGGTCTGGGTGGGATAGGGTATCTAATGTATAAGAACATGGAACTTTGACAAAAAGAAAGATTTATAAGTATATTGAATGAATGGCTAAAATATGGTATTTGATACACACAAATATGTGATGGAGTAATCAAATTCATTTGGAAGAAAGGAAAGAAGAGGGAGATAAATTGGAGACTGGTAGTCATAAATAATACAGATTACAAGATATTTATGAAACTTTTACAAATATGGATAGAAACCAAGATAACTAAGGTGTTAGAGGATGGCATATATGGAATTAAAGGGAGATGGCATGATGAGATATTAATGTTGGTTAGAGAAATAGTGAATGATATAAAGCAAGGAAATAAAGGGAAATTTCTGATAGGAGACATAAATAAGGCTTTTGATACATTAAATCATGAAGTATTATAGGAAATTTTGAAAAATTATGAGTGTTAAAATAAAATTTAGTCAGTATATAACAATAGAAATATTAGAGTTTTGATAAATGGATGGTTTAGTGAGGAAATAAATATGAATAAAGGATTTAAACAAGGTTGTCCTTGAACTAGTGTACTATTTGCTATGGTTATGAACTGAATAGTGGCAAAAATAAATGAAGATATGATAGAAGCAGGATTTATGCAAAATGAGGGCACTGAATATCCAATTATGTGTTATGCAGATGATATGATTCTAGTAACCAAAAATAGTAAACTGATGGAACAAATTATTGATAGAACAAATGACTGTTCACATAGTTTAGGAATGTGTCTAAATAGTAATAAAAGTAAAGGATTTAGTCTTAAAGAAATAATAAAGAACATTAATTTTGGGACAGGTGCAATTTCAGTATTAGAAATTACTTTTGAATCTAATGAGGTTGTTAAGGAACAATGGATAAAAACTGTACAGCATTTAAGAGAGTTGAGCATTATATGCAGTAAATACATATTATTTTTATTTAAGTTTACTTGATTAATTCATTATGGATGGGGAAGACTGCATATATGTTGAGCATATATCTATTACCTAAAAATACAGAAAAACAAATTATTAAATTTTTAGATTTATTTGGGGATCTAGGATGAATCCAGTTAAGAGGGGTGTATTATATGTAGATAAGGGTGGAGGAGGTTTGGGAATATTAAATCCAATTGTGTATGGCACATCTTTGAATTTATTTTGAGGGTTAGAATGGATTAATGGGGACAAGAGTGTTTATATAAGAAAACTGTTTAAGAAAACATAAAAAAATGGGATTTAATAAGATTAAATAAAAGAGAAAGAAAGTGGAGGAATGAAGAAATAAAAAAGGTACAAAAAAAAATAAGGGTGTGGAAATTAAATATAGACATAGTTGTGAATAACAGAAATATAGTACACAATATTATGATAGAATATTATTATATTAACCCATGGAAGAATTTAACAGAAAAGATTAGAACTATAAAATCAGTAAATGTTTTGTGTATGAAAAATGAGAAATGACTCAAGCTTTTCTACAGAGATTACAAATTAATAAGTTACCTGTGAAAGCAAATATGCCATATAAAAAAATGCATGACAAGATGTCTTTATTGTGGGGAATTAGAAATCTCAGATCATATTTTTTGAACTGTAAGACTTTTCAAAAGTTATGGGAAGTATTAATAGAGAACATTTTGACTGAATTTCAAGGATTTGGGAATTGAATATGGACATGATTGAAGATGGATTTTAAGAAGGTTTAGATAAAAAAATATGTTAAAATGTTAGATAAGAAAATGTTTTATACTATATGGGTTATTTGGAATCAAAGATTGACATAAATTTTGTTTAATCATATTTGGGTGAGTCCAAATATTGTGAGAAAGATTAAGTGGTGGTTGTGGGAAAAGGAGTGGGGGTCAATATGTGATTTGTAACTTTGTTGAATACACTTTTTTGTTTTTTCACTAGTGTAAATATGTTTATAATTAATTTTGTAAATAATGTATTTATTGGTATAAAATAAAGCCCCCCCCCCTACTCATAGTATACAGAGATGCTGTTTGTTGTTACAATTCCTGCTTCCATTCTGGGCATGTAGGCAGCTCAGAGAAGCAGGAAGGAATATGGCAATGACGTGCAGCTGAGAAGGAGTGAGTGATGAACAAGAGATGAGAGAGGATTCTGTGAAATTAGCAGAGTCTGAATGCAATTTGTTAGAAAATAATACAGTCTGAGATGTATAGAAGTTGCTGAGAGCAGAGGAGAAAGGTGAACTGAAGGAGAATAAGGAAGTGAAGGTGGTCGAACCTTTGCAGGACTTGTAATACTTATGTCAGCAAGGTTTGTTCAAAGGAGGCAACAGATCTCAATTAGTGTATGTAATTACAACCCTCCGTTGTGAGGACTGCGTAATGTTTGTTTAAAAGAAATTTTGAGCCACTGTAACCTGAAAGTGAGATGGCAGCATCACGGGTCAAGATTATAAACAAACTACAGGAGAAGGAGGAAACAGAGATCACAGAGAAGAAAAAGTCGTATGCACAAACAATAAAAGAAGGAGAAAGATGAGTGGCAGAAGAAAGGGAGATGGCAAGAAAGAAATTCATGGCAAAGCTGAGCAGTAAAGAAGAAAAAGAGCTTGAAATGTATGAGATTTGGGACACAGTGATTACAGACTTGGGTACATTACCTAAAGAGGTAAGAACCTTTATACATGTTAACAGAGAGACACGTTGTGATATTTTGTTTGAGCCAGGACAAATAAATAAAAAAATTCCTAGAGAAATTTGAAAGTAAAAAAGACTGCAATGCTTGGAATTCCTGTGTGGTACAAACATTTAATAGAGAGACAAAAAATGATATTTGTTTAATTTCAAAATGATGTTGAGAAAGAAGCGTTAAAGGGCTATTTAAAAACTTTATGTAAATATGTTATGGACACTACAGAAATTTATGATGATAGACGTTTATGGATTGGGGTGGGAATGTGGGGCACATTTGAAAATGGAAAATGAAAAAAATCATATATATTTTTCAAGTGTGCTAAATGTAGAAGGTCAATTGTTTCCAGCACTAACAGTAAAACAGAAAGCATGGCTATTTCCTTTTAAGTAGTACATGTGCTTTTGATTTTTATTAATAAGGTTAAAAAAATTATTTCTGAAACTGATTTGTTAGTGACTTGGGATATTAGATCACTTTATGTGGTTATACCCAATGTTGAAGGGATGGAAGTTGTGAGATTGGAATTATTGAAATCTAAAATATTTTTGAGTAATACAGTGATTTGGTTAATGGAGTTATTATATATCATTTTGAGTTACAATTTTTTTGAATTAAAAAATAATTTCTATTGTCAAACAAATGGTTTTGTTATGGGGGCAGCGATGGCCCTCAGCTATGCCAATATCATCATGCATGGGTAGGAAACAGTCAATATTTTACAAAGTAGTTTTGCAACTAATGTGATGTTTAAGCAGTTTATTCACAATATTGTTTTGATTGATTGATTCATTGTATATATTAATAATATATTATATAATATATTCATAATATAAAGTCTTATTTAAAGTTCAACTGTGGGCACAGCTTAACTCATATCAGTTTCGTACATGTCAATTTTTAAAACTGGCAATAGGTTAATTACTAAAATATGCAAGAAGTGCATAATAATACATATTTGCATTATAAAAGTTTGTATGCTAGAAAGACAAAAGAAAATGTTGTCAAAGGGCAACTTATGCAAAGTAGTAATTTAACAGTGAGAGATCAACATTTTTTAGAAGAGGATTTAAGTTTCTGTAAGAAATTGGTCAACAAAGAGTATCCAGAGAAATTACTGCCTGATATTTTCACTGAAGTAAGTTTATTTAGAAATAAAGGAAGGATGGATGTTATTAAGTACAATGAAAGGGACTTCAGAACATCCAAGCAAATTGAAAATAGTATTGATGCTACAGCTATTAAAATTATTATTAGTAATAATTGAAAGATTTTTAGTAGAAGTTCTGAGATTATTAAGGCAGTAGGTGACCACCCATTATTTACACAAAAGAAAGGAAGAGTTTCAAAAATTATTTCCAGGAGAAATTAAATATGCCAAAAGTCAAGTGTCATAAAAGGGGTATGGTGAAATATTTGAATTGCACTTTGTGTGATTTTCTGTACACTGATGCCAACAAAATCACTAATAATTATTTTATTAGGCTCAATGGATGTTTTCCTTATATGTCCAAATTTGTGGTCTATTTGTTTTTTGTTTTTTTGTTTTGTTTTGTTTTTTGTCTTTCATGTATGACTTTCTATGTGGGTCACACTGTAAGATAATTATACAAAAGAATATATGAACACAAATATGCAGTAAAGACAGGAGAATGAAAGAATGTCTTTGGAAGGCACTTTAAAATAGTAAATGTAAGGTTGCCTTTAAGTTTTTAGTATTGGTTGATATTAAACATATACAGCAGACAAATGTCCTGTACATATTTTGAATGATTAACCATAGCCATCTTACACTAGGACCTCTGATGAGACTTTACAGAATAAGTGTCCTTGTACATATTTTGTATGAATATCCACTGCTGTTACACATTTACATTTTTGTGTGACATGTGTGAGTGACTTTATAATTAAGTGTCTTTGACATACACTAGGACTTCTGGTGAGACTTTACAGAATAAGAGTGTCCTTGCACATATTTTGTATGACTATCCATTGCTGTACACACTTGCATTTTTGTGTGACATTTGTGTGTATGACTTTATAATTAATAGTGTCTTTGACATATTTTATCAGGAATATCCAAAACTGTTTGCACTAGGATTTTCATATTCAAATGCTAAATCCTATGACATGTAATGTATGACTAAGCTTTGTAATGTACCAATGTCTTTATAAATACCATTGTGTTTGTAAACATTTTGATGTATGTGGAGCTTTTCTCCCCGGGCCTCCACTAAAAATGGACATATATCCAGCTGGACTAGCCCAGTCAACAAATGTAAAATAAATAAATAAATAAATAAAAATGCTGAGAGAATATTCAATGGTGAGGATTAATTGGGGTGGTTGGAATATTCCTAACAAGTTAAATTGAATGCTTGCTACCCCCCCCCCCCCCGGGCTGAACAATTGAGAAGATTTTGTAGCTTATTTAAAAAGGAAGGGGTTAAAACATTAATTGGTATTTAAGCATGTGATTAGATTTTAGTACTTAAGCAGTTTTAATGATGCAACTTTCATAGGTTCATAGGTTGATACTAGGCTATCTGCCCTAGGGCATTTATAAGCCTAGCCAGAGTATGTTTGGCTTTTGCCACCCTTTTAGATTAGTTGACTGTGCCTCTATATAGTAGGTCACAGAAGGTAGCCCTTTTAAGGTTTGTTTACTGTACCTCTGTCAAGCAGCGACACAGAAGAGATCCCAGGGGTAAACTTACGATCTCCCATCCATTCGTCAAGATTTCTCTTGAAGAGGGTCAGTGAGGGGCTCTGCCTGACATGGACTGGGATTTTGTTCCAGAGTGAGGGGAGCCTCTGGGATATGAATCTGTCCCTCCAGCATGTCCTATTTATTTCAGTGCTGAGGTTCAGGTCCCTGGAGCATGTAGCTCTAAGGGATTTAGATTTCCTGAGGTGAAGCATGTCCATTAATTCTGGGTTGGACCTGGCTTTATACGTCAGACACAGATCGCCTCTGAGTAGGCGGTACGCAACTGAGTAGAGCTGGAATTTCTTTAGCCAAACTGCATAGGGCATCTGTTTGAGCCCCTTGATCCTCTTGGTGAGATACTTTTGGGGTCTTTCCAGTTGCTGAAGGTAAAAAGAATCAACGAAAAAATGACCAACAGCTAAAACACGTAGAAACGGAAGCCCTCTTCACAAAAGTAGTAATTCAACTGTAGTTTATTCGACTTTAAGTGCGTTCAATAACTGTACACTTTTCGATAAGACAAGTTGCTGAAGGTGTTGGGTAAGGTACATCCCAAATGGGGCATTGAACTCAATTATGGGCCTGATAAGTGATGAGTAGAGGGGGCACAATGACCTCTCTTGATCTAGATGTGAACCCTTTCATGATAAGGTGGGCTATATAGAAGGTCTTTCTAACCACTTTGGCAATGTGATTGTCAAAGGAGAGATTGCTATCTACCTGGGTCCCCAAGTCCCTAATTACTTCTTCCATACTTAATGGATTACCAGCTATGTGGTAATTTGTGGGCACTTTGTTTTTTCCAAAGGGGATGACTATGCACTTTTTGGCATTTAGCTTTAGACCATGGCTCTGGCACCAGTTATCCGTCTCTGTGAGACCCTTTTGGAGGATGCTTGTGTCAGTCAGAGAGTCGATTATAGCACCCAGTTTGCAGTCATCTGCGAACTTGGTCAGCCATAGTCCACCCGTGTTAGCCTGTACCTCGGAGAAATATATACCGAACAAGAGAGGTCTCAGGACTGAGCCTTGTGGGACACCACTTGTAACTGGTTTAGAGTCTGACATGGCACCTGCTATTCTGACCATGTGGGTTCTATCCTTGAGCCAGTTTGCAACCCATGTTGTGACATAGGGGTTGATATTTAAGCTGGTGAGCTTATTTATGATGCCTGAGTGGGGTATTGTGTCAAAGGCCTTTGCGAGGCCCAGGTAGGCTGTGTGGACTACCTTCCCTTCATCTATGGCTTTGGTAACTGTTTCAAAGAAGTTGACCAGGTTCAAGAGGCAAGATCTGCCCTTAATGAAGCCGAATTGGGTAGGATCCAGTGTCTGGAGGGTCCCAATGTCTTTGTTTATGATTTCCATGATGATACGTTCCATAGCTTTGCAGACCAGGCTAGTCAGACTTATAGGGCAATAGTTTCCGGCGTCTGTTGTGGCACCATCTTTGTGGAGTGAGACCACTGTTGCTGTATGCCATTCCTTGGGAACATATCCTGTAGTAAGGCTGAGATTGAACAGTGACTTTATATGAGGATTTAGTTCTTCTTGGAGTTCGTGTAAGACGCAGCTTGGGACACCGTCTGGTCCCATTGATGCTGTGTTTTTTGCTTTGGAGAGGGCAGCTCTCACCTGTGCATCTGTGATCTCAGGAAGGCTACACTCTATTGGGATAGACATTTGCTCTTTTGGGGGGGGGGGGGGGGAGTTTGCACTGAACCTTTCTGCCAGGATGTTGGCAATGTCTGTGGGTTCAGTGAATTTTTTGTCATTTTGCACTAACTCAGAGCATATCTGGGAGTTGCCTCCCAGGTTTCTGACATAACTAAAGAAGGCCTTGTGATTATCTTTAGTGTCTTGTGCAATTTTTCTTTCAAAGCTGGCCTTAGAAGATTTTATGAGGGATCGTAGTTTCTTGCTAGTACTGATCAGTGACACCTTCCCTTTTTGGGATTTTGCTCTGTCATGTAGTAGCTTTCTCCTTCTGTTGTATAGCTTATTTATGGCTGGGGTCCACCAGACAGGTCTCCTGCCTTTGGAGGAGTGAGTCTTGGTTTTATTTGGGATAGCATGCTCCATGCATTCTTGTAGGTGTCCATAGAATGCTTTTGTAAAGGATTCTGCATTTTGGGCCGTATTGTCCACTGGCCCGGGGGCTTTGAAGGATTCCACCTCAGTTTTGAGAAGTGTGAAGTTTGCTTTAGAGAAGTTCTTCACCGTGGTTTCCTTGGCTAGGGGTGGGGACAGAATATGGATGTCCAGTGAGATTTGTTTATGGTCTGATCTTATCAATGAGGTGTATACCTGTGGTGTGGAACATAGAGACCCCATGTTGGTGATGACCAGATCCAGTATGTTTTCCCCTCTTGTGGGAGTGGTGACCAGTTGTTCCATAGCATTTGAGTTTATAAATTCTAGGAACCGTTGGGCAAGGGTGTTTGGGCTTGAGTAGTTTTCCCAATCGATGTTTGGGTAGTTGAAGTCACCCAATATAATAGTGTTTAAAGAGACCTTCATATTCTCCAGTGTTCTCAGGAAAGCCGAGTGAGGTTCCCATGTTTGGGAGGGTGGTCTGTAGCAGGCTACAAACTGAAAGGCAGTTTTGCCCACTGTTAGTTGCACATGGATGGTCTCCGAAGCTTCGTGCAGTGCCACTAGCCTGGAGGTGTGGGTATCTTTGATAAATATGGATATTCCCCCTCCTTTTGTGGTTAGGTCCGACTTTTGGGGCCGGAAAACATGGTATGAAGTATAGCCTGGTAGTGCTGGGGTGCTCTCGGGAGTCTTGAACCAGGTTTCTGTTACTGCACAGATATCAATATTCTCCATACTGAGGAGAGTCTCGAGTGCGTGCATCTTGAGGTTTAGACTTCTGGCATTGAGCAGCATTACCCTTAGTTTTTTTCTTTGTGTTGTCTATGGGGGTGGGTTTGTCTTTTGAGCCTTGCCTAAAAAAGGCACTATGGGGGAGGCAAGAGCCTTAGCCAGTATTTGAAAACCCAGGGGTGAGAGGTGCAAGCCATCCCTAGCGAAGCAACGTGGCTTGTCGAGCATGTCATCCCAGGCTGACAGACACTGGATCCCCTTTGAATGACACCAATACTTTAGCCAATTGTTAAAATTGATCATTTTGTCTTTATACTGTGGCATCATTCTTAGTGAGGATAAGATGCTACTCAAGGTCAGGGTCATACCGGCCTGGGCTACATGATCAAAGAGCTCCTGTACATCTTTTTTCATGTAGTCCAGAGAGGTACGTCTCAGGTCATTTACACCAGCATGGACAATGACGGAGTCATACTTGTACTTGCTTTGGAGTTACCCGAGTGCTTGTGTTATGTGGCAGATCCTGGCACCCAACAGGCAGCTTACAGTGACCTTCTCCTTGTTCAGCCTGGTGAGTGGGATGTCAGTGTGTCTGACAATAGAGTCACCTATTACAAGTGTATTAGGTGTGTTGTTTAGCCTTAAGGGCTGTGACTGTGTGGCACACTGACTTTGTGAGCTATGTGCTATGTGGATATTGTTTCGTGGTAGGTGTTCCTTGGAAGTCTGCTTTGGATGTCTCTGCTGCTTAGGCAGATTTTTATTTAGAGCCTCCGAGTATGTTTTTGTGTGTTTATGTGTTTGGTTTGCTGATGCGATAGGTCTATGTGAGACTGGATTTGTGGTGCATGTGGTTACCTTCTCCTCCTGACAGGCTGTGCCAGTACTGGGTTGAGAGAGCTTAGCCTCCAGTTTGGCTATATAGTTGCATCTCTCACATATATTTGAACTTGTTGGGAGGAGGAGAGGGTGGTCTGTATACATAAGGCAGTTGTAACATTGCCTCAGGATTCCCAGATTCACCAGCTGGACTGGAGAGTAAACTCAAAACTGACCTTTGGACATGCCTGAATAATATAGGGAACTACTTATTGACTGATCAGAAATAACCAATAGGGAGCAAGTGCTTTGAAGGAGTATAAGAGGATGTAGTGCTATAGTTTGTGTTTACCTATGAGATGACTTATACAAGCAAGTGCAGGGCTTTAGAATGAGACTAGAGTGCTTAATTTGAGATTTACAGCAGTTCTAAGGGAAAAAGTGAAGAGTAGACTTTGTGGAGCCGGGAATAGTTTAAGCTTGTTTAAGCGGTGCTGCCCGACGCTGCTCTGTGTGCAAGACCATACTAAAAGAGGGTTGCAAGGTTCAGCAACAACTAACAAGCCTGGAAATATGCCAAAACCACGAGGCAGCAGGGTTTTAAGAGATAGAGATCAATGAGTTTAGAATTGACCCAAAATGGCCAATAAAACTACAGCTTCTAGGCAGTAACCACTCCTACAGGGATAAGCAGGCTGTTCAGTGTTAACCACTGTCACTGGTGAACACAGAGACTTCCCTTTAGTCCAAGCAAGCACTGGCCTCCAAGAAACTTACAAACAGTTCAGAACATCAAATCTGTAACTGAACTTTCTTAAATTTCAGAAAGTATGAAAAAAGCAAGATTTTTTTTTAGTTTAAACGTAGCAGAGATACACAAGTAGCAAAATAATCACAACAGTGCAATAAATGACCCCACACTTGAGTGCTAGGCCAAAGTCAGGTAAAATGCAGTTTTAAGAGAAAAAAATTATTTTAAATTAAGTGCAACACAGGAAATGCAGTAAACAGGCTATAGATGTGTTCTAAATACTGTTTCTAATACAGATATAAACTTTAGCAAGCTGGAAAACGCCGAAAAGTAGGCGGCAAAGCAGTAATTCTTAACAAAAAGGCAGAAGAAAATACTTAAAATCTCAAAAGTGGCTCCTTTCTCCTCTCAGTGTTTTCTCCCCTTGGTAGGTGCTTCAGCAACAACTAACAAGCCTGGAAAGATGCCAAAACCACGAGGCAGCAGGGTTTTAAGAGATCGAGATCAAGGAGTTTAGAACTGACCCAAAATGGCCAATAAAACTACAGCTTCTAGGCAGTAACCACTCCTACAGGGACAGGCAGGCTGTTCAGTGTTAACCACTGCCACTGGTGAACACAGAGACTTCTCTTTAGTCAAAGCAGTTTTTATCACCTTTTTGTTATTTTATAAATGTAGAAAGTATAGGGGCAACCGAAAAAATGCTTTTTGTGTGAAAGATGATCACTTGATCAATAACTGTGACAAAAGAAAATATTTTATTTGTGGCAAGCCAGGGCATAAAGCTAAGAAATGTGATATATAAAAAATGTGGGCAAACTGGACATGCATGGGTAGATTGAGAATAATATATAGAAGCTAAAGAACAAGAGCAGATACAGGAATGTGTACATAATATAGAAAGGAGTGTAGAAGAGGAACACAAAGAGCAGATTACTACACAAGAAGATAATAAAGAAAAAAATAGTATATAAAAATGAAAATAATGAAGAGGCAGAAATGGTACAGGAAACAAGTGAAGATGAATATGTAAACTGGAAAGTGGTGATATGAAAAATAATTCTATAGGGGAAAAGGGTGAAAGAGAGAAATAGGAAATTTAAAAGTGCAATTGTGAAAGAAAATAGAAAAGGTAAAGGGTAAAATTGGAAGGAGACAAACTTACATTAAAAGGAAGCTTAACATTTTAGCTATAAATGTCAGTAGTATAAAGAATGTGTCTTAGAAAAGTGTGCATTACTTGATATGCATTTAATTATATTAGAAGACATGAGAATATTAAAAGAAGAAAGGTTACAAACAGAAGAGTTATGAGATGGAAATGTTATTTAGAATATGAGAAAGATACATGTTTAGGAACTGGTGTGTTATGTAATGAAACAATAAAAGTTTTAGATTATACTATAGTAGAATTAGGTAGAACAACGGTGATAGACATAAGATGGAAAAAAGATGTACATAGAATTATGGCAATCTATGCATATGTCATAAAGAAAAAAAGAAAGAGAATGTTTTGAAACATCTAACTTATGTAGGAATGAATATGGAAATAACATCAGTGGGGACTTTGACTATGATTTAAGAAAAGCAAAGGAAGGAAGTGATGTGAATGTATAAGCTTTTTGCCTACTTTACCTAGTTTCTCTTTCTAAATTTCCATATCAGCCTAATTTTCTACTTTCCTTATCAGCTTTTCACCCCTTGACTAGCTTCCAACCTTCCTGTGTTATCTCACTGCCCCTAGCATCTCTTTTCCCTCTTCCTAGCTGTTTTTCTAATTCTTTTATTGTTCCCACTCCAATATCCTATCTTATCTTTGCACCGCTTCACCACATTCTACTTACCTGTGACCACTTTCTCTGCCTCAGGAATCTCCTTCCTCTCTGATTGTCTCTGGAAAATCTTTCACATAGCTGCTCTAACCTGCTCTGTTCGCCCTGCGGGCTCATTCCTCTCCCCTACCGTACCCCCAATTCCCACCCACCATCAGTGGTCCTAGCTTTATACTTCCATTGCCACACCCCCTCCCACTATCACCCTATCACATACTACTTCCACTTAACAACCACAGCCCCTACCTCAACAAATGCTTAATTAAGCCAATTTACCTTTAGGTCCACTCCCTAACCTTTCCACACATTATCCTGTGCTGCTATAGTTTACAGCTTCACTCTTATAACCATCATTTATTCATTTTATTACTCACTTCTTCCCTCAAGCTACCTCATCTCATACAACACTTTCTCCTTCTCCCACCTTTATTCCTATCCATCTCTATCCCTCCACCAACATATTCTAACTCCTCTTTTGCACATCCTAATGGACCCAACATACAAATCTATATTCACAAACCTACTACTCTTAACTACAACTCTTGCTTCTCTAACTATTCTATACACACTAACCTTCTTTGAACATTCTTCTCTTTTTGAGCAACACCACCCCTACCAACAAACTCTACCTCTTTCTCAAATAAACTCACTTAAACATAGTAACATAACTGCCACCTTCATCTACATACTTCCAAAGTACCATAGATCTAATCATGTTACTTACTTCCCTGTCACAAAAACTCCATTCAATTACTACAAAATCCTTAAGTTTGTACAATATCCTCTACAACACCCCCTATTAGATGGTGATATTCATCCAAACCCTGGCCCCAATACTAATACTCTCAATAACCCTCACAGTCTAACATTTCCTACTATTGCTACCCCTAATAGACCATCTAACTTCCTCCTGATAGCTCACCTTAACATCCGCAGCATTAACAATAAAATTGCCCACCTGCATGCACTATTAGACGTGCACTCATTTGACATTCTCTGTATTACAGAAACATGGCTAAAACCCTCTACTCTGGACCAGGAGATTACCCCTCCTGGATATAATATCCTAAGATATGACCACAAAATTAAAAAGGGTGGAGGAGTAGCCATTTTGTATAAATATGAACTCCAAGTGTCACCCTTCAATGTGCCACTACCCTCAGATACCAATGCAGAAACCCTTACTGCCAAGCTACAAATCAATAACTCTAAATCTATCTATCTATCTAATTTGCACATATATCCCTCCTGGAAATAATACTAATACACTTGAAAACATACTTAGTCACATATCTACCCACCTACCTTAGGAAACCATTGTATTAGGAGACTTTAATATAGACTGGGCAACCTGTAGTTCCCCTAATCCTACCAATCACATAAATCTTCACAGTTTCTCACAGATAATAACCACCCCTACTAGAATCCATAAGCCAAGCAACAAGGAAACCACCCTAGACTGGATCCTTCTCAACAGCCATCTTGATACTTATAAACCAGGAACCCTTCCTGACAATATCAGTGACCATATGCTAACCTATATCATTAAACAAAAAAATCACAGCCCTAATACTAATAATTTTAAATCCTCCCGCTCCAAAAAATTCTTTAATCCAGACAGCTTCCAAAATAAACTAAAAGCATGTGACTGGTCACCTATGTCTCATCTTCAACTTGATGCAGCAGTGACCTACTTTAACACTAGATTCCTTCAAATCCTAGATTACCACGCCCCC
Source organism: Protopterus annectens (assembly GCF_019279795.1). Lineage (NCBI taxonomy): Eukaryota > Metazoa > Chordata > Ceratodontiformes > Protopteridae > Protopterus > Protopterus annectens. The sequence goes on along the minus strand of NC_056737.1, from coordinate 462,243,051 downwards.
ATTCACTCATCCCAAATAAGAACCAAAATTGCCCTCTGTCTTACAAAACATACTAGGCAAAAGATCCTCCTCAGAAATAAAATTTGGGCCAAATGGAGAGCCTCCAAAAGTCCATCAGATCACCTTTACTTTAAACAATTAAGAAATGCTACCAAGAAAGACATTCTCAGAGACAAAAAAGACTATTACCTTCACCTTCAACAAACCCACCAACAAAAACCACAAATATTCTGGACAGGCATTAACAAACTTCTTAAACCAGGCACTCTAAATCTCCTGCCCCTTCAGGATTTAACCATAATAACTCTAACCTGATACCTGATGCCTTTAATAACTATTTTACAGAAGCCATTCTAACCCTAGCTAATACTTTACCACCCATCAACACTCCACCATTAAATACCAATAATACTCCAACCTTTCATATTCAACCTGTACCCACATCCCTCATTTGCAACCTCCTTCAAAAACTTAAACCATGCTCCCCTTCTGCTGACTATCTTCCAGCAGAATTCCTGCAAATTGCAGCTAAAGAAATAGCCTATCCCATCTCTATCCTTATAAATATAACAATTTTAGAAAGCAAAATCCCTTCCATATGGAAAGTTTCTCACATCATCCCTCTACACAAAGGGGGATCATCTACCGAACTCTCCAACTTTCGGCCTATCGCCTTACTCTCTCCAATAGCTAAAATAATGGAAAAGTGTATACACAAACAACTACTTGCCCACCTTCTCCATAACAATTTACTTGCCGACTGCCAGCATGGTTTTAGGCCATTCCATAGCACAACTGCCCTGCTATCGTTTTCTGACTCCATAAACAAAAATCGTAACAATAATACTTTCTCCTCTGCACTGTTTATTGACCTCTCAAAAGCCTTCAATATGGTGAATCATAACATGCTTATTGACATACTAAAAGCCAAATCACTCGACACACAAGCACTACATTGGTTTAAATCCTATCTTGAAAACAGACAGCAAGCAGTACTTTGGGATAATAATCTTTCTACTTCCCTCCCTGTAAACATTGGAGTACCACAAGGCTCTATATTAGGACCCCTTCTCTTTTCATTGTTTATTAATGATCTAAATACCAAAATTCCTCAAGCCACCTGCATACAATATGCAGATGACTCAACTTTAATTTGTTCATCCAAATCCATAACCTCTCTCCAGACCCTCACTCAAACAGTATTTAACAGTGTTGAAAATTGGTTTATGCAACACTGCCTCCTTTTAAACCCCAAAAAAAACAAAATTATTGCTCTTTGCTCCTACTCATAAGTCACCTCATCCACACTTCACAGTAATCTCTAACAATGGAACTAACATATCCCCTGACACTAAAACCCGTCTACTGGGAGTAACAATTGATAACAACCTTAGCTATGATGACCATATTAATTCCACAATAAAGTCTGTCAACAAAAAACTAGGCACCCTTTACAGAATCAAACCCTTCCTTATTCCTTCAGCCAGAATCACTATTGCCCAGACTCACCTGATCTCTACCCTTTTCTATGCTTCTACGTTATATACCAACCTATCTAGAAACAACCTCACCAAACTTTCTACTAGTTATAATAACATAGCCAGATTTGCCACTGGCACCCCTTTCAGAACTCACCACTGTCACAACCTCAAACAACTGGGATGGTTAGAACTGCAGAACCTACTACTTTGTCAACAACTTATCACTCAAAAGATCCTTTATCACCCTAATAATACCCCAATCCTTACTAATCTGATTACCCCCTACAAAAATCTTGCAACTCTACGCTCAGCTAACAAAATTCTAGTCTCCACTATTAAATCTAACAAACCTGGGGACTCACTTTTCGCCAACACAGTAGGAAAAAGCTGGAACCACCTTCCTAGTGAACTTTCTTCTCTTGCTTCCACTCATCTCTTTAAAAAGCATCTTAAAGAATATATTAAAACTCACTGGCTTTGTCCCTGCTCTAACCCTGACTGAAATACCCTGACTGTTATCTCTTTCCCCTTTTGCTCTCCTTACACTTTTATACTCCAGTGTTCTATGGCACATACATGTAAAAAAAAAATAAATAAATAAAATAAATTTTATATACAAGACATTTTTACAACTCAATATTTTTTTTCTTTTTTTTGATTGCTCTCTCTCACATTATTGCTCTCAGTATTTGATCTTAGCATTAACCTATACAACTTATGTTAACCTCAATGTAACAATGTCCTGTAATTTATTTTGACTATTACTGTATATTGTAATCTTTGTCACTACTTATGCTTGGAGCTTTTCTCCCTGGGCCTCTACTGAAAATGGACATATATCCAGTTAGACTAGCCCAGTCAACAAATGTAAAATAAAATAAATAAATAAATTATATATATATATATAAATGGGATAGCAAACACTGGACTTATAAAAGAAATGAGTTAAAAACAGAAATGTATTATTTTGTAATATATATATATATATATAAGAAATAAAGGAAACAGGCTTCTCAGATTATTTAGATATGTGTGTAGAAGTGCAGGGAAAGGAAGGATACACAAGACTAGGTAAAGGCATTAAGAGATCTAATGAAAAAGATTTAGATGAGGAAGACAGAAGAGAGATTAATCAATTATGCAAAGATCATGTAGATATGATAATTTTTTTATAAAAACTGGATGAGTTAGTGGATAGGTTTTAAAGAAAAATATAAAAAAGTGTTTTTTAGAATGTCAAGCTGTGAGGAGAAGGAAAGAAAAACTAAAATATAAGCAGCTGAATCAGGAAGTATTTAGAGGGGTGCTAAAAATAAGAGATTTTTATGAAAAGGAGAAGAAAATATATGAAATGAATTAGGCGAAGATTAAGGAAATGCTATATAAGCAAAGGTATTTCTTACAAGGGAAGAAAAACAGAAGAGGTGGCTTTATATTTAAATAAGATAGTAAGTGAAAATGAGAAAATAAGGGAACTGGAGAATAATGTAGGAGAAAGTGTGAATACACAAGAAAAATATTTGAAGTAATAAGGAAGTATATAGAGAATACATTTAAAAAGGAGATAAAAGAGAGACAAAAATGGAAAACTAAAAAAAAAAATAAGTAGAAAGGATAATAAGAATATGGAAAAATATAAGTGTAGAAGAACTTAATGAAATACTAAAATAATTAAATATGGAAAAAAATATGGGGACAGATGGCGAGTATTACATGTATAACAACATGGAAGAATGGCAAAAGGTGTATTTTGTGGAAGCATTAAATTAATTGTTAGAAAAATGAATAGTAGAGAAAGAAATATATGCTGAGGTCATGACATTTATATGGGAAAAAAGGGAAAAAGAGGATATAAGAAATTGTTGACAAATAGTGCTGAACAATACAGATTATAAAATATTTATGAAAATAATAGCAAAAATATCAGGAAATAGCATGATTATATGATTTTTGGTAAGAAAGGGAAAGGAAGCATGTTCTATTATGGATATTAAAAGAAGTGACAGATGATATAAATAAAAAGGTAAAAATTAAAGTTATGGTTGGAGATGTGAGTAGAGCATTTGATGGAATACACTATGATGGTTTATGGGACATATCACTGTATGAGGATAATAATGTGAAAGTGATATTAAATGAATGGTTAAGTGAAAAAATAAAAACAGAGTGTGGGATAAGGCAGGGATGTCCAGCAAGTATCATTTTATTTCCATTAGTTTAAAATGTGGTTCTTGATAAGATGAACAGAGTGTTGAAAATGGCAAGATATAAAATAACAGTAGTAGTACAAATTCCAATAATTCTTACTTATGCAGATGATATAGTTTTAGTTATTAAGAATAAGGAGTGGATGGAAGAAGGAATCAGAAAATTAAATCAGTATTTAAAGATGCTTGGTTATATATAAATAAAGAAAAAAGTAAAGGGATCGGGTTAATAGGTAATATAGAAGGTATTCAGTTTAATGAAACGGTTATAGATTTTTTGTGGAAAATATATGGAAAAAATACGTATAGAGAGAAACAGTGCGAGAATATTTATACAGAAATTAAGAGAGATGTGTATGTTTTGGAAGTCATATAAACTGCCATATAAGAAAAAAGTATATTTAATAAATTCTATTCTTTGGGGTAAAATTGCTTACTTAGCAATTGTATATATAATCCCAGCTAAGTATGAAAAAGAGTTATTGTCTATTACACAAAGACTGGCCATTAATATTCAAAAATTAGCACTCTGGTTAGCCCAACCAATGTGCCTGCTGTAAATTGAGAATATCTCAACAGGAAAAGTCCGGCCGGTAAATTATTATTGAGCAGCTGTACTTTCCTATCACTGTATAGAAAAAAAGAAGCAAAAACACTTAAAGTAAATTCACAACATCTTTCACATTTGCAACTTGTTTGTAAAGTTCTGAGACAGCTGCGGCATTCTGCAAAAAGGAATAGTGAGGTATGTTCGAAAAAAAAAAACTGAAAATGTACCCGATCCTTCTTGAATGAAGAATGTTGCAGATGACACAATACCTTACCAACAACTTCCACACGTAGAAGTAAGAGTAGGAAATTCATGATCCGGACAGTTTACATGAACAAGAGAGATAGGATGGAAATAAAAGGAAAATCAGGTACATTTCTTTACATTGGCAAAACGCACTTGATTTTTATTGTATTTCTGACCTGTCTCTCATGTACCTCTAAAATGTCTGCATTCCAAACCTTTTTTTCTTTCAAAAAAAAATTGAAGAAGTAATTGAGATCTTCCTTTCTCTGTTTCTATCTTGCCAAAGCACAGATGTACTGTGTAAGAGTGGGAAAATAAGTCCCATTCACATGTGCAGTATGTCAAGCAACCCCAAGACACAAAATTAAACTGGAAGAACAACATGGCACTGTATACAATGACAATATTTAAGAAAAGTATTTTTTTTCTTAAATAATGTCATTGTATAATAGCAATAACCCACGGCTGGTTGTGGGTAATACAGTTGGTTTTGTTTGGTCACTATAGGTAAATCAAGCATTACTCACACCCAGCCATGGGTTATTTCTATATTGTATTGTCATATATATGGGGATTCAAGGTTTAATCCAGTTAGAAGAGGGATTTTGTATGTTAAAGGAGGAGGAGGAGGATTAAGGTTAATTAACCCAATTGTTCATGCAGCTTTCTTGAACCTTTGTAAAGTTTTGGTAGGATTAAAAGAAGAAAACATGAATTTAATAGATGTCAGAATGAAAAATAAGTATTTCTGGGAGAGAATAGGTTCAGGGAAAATATGGAAAAATCATGTAACTGAAGATATAGGAGAGCATAAAAGCAAAATCTTTTTGTGGAAACTGAATATAAAAAATGTAGTAAAAAACAGAAAAGAATGGTATTTAAATATAATGAATGGACATTATTATATTTATGCATGGAAACAATTAGAAAACAAAAAATGTGACTAAAATAAGACTTACATGGTGCAGAAAAAGGCATGAGTGTAATGATTTTATATGGAGAATGGCAATAAGTAAATTACCTGTCAAAGCTAATATGCCTTATGTGTAATTATTGTGGGGAAGTTGAAACAACAGAACATGTTTTTTTGAATTGCTCAAGAGTGAAGGAATTATGGAAGAAAGTATGTGAAAATAAGATATAAAGGTTTTAAAAGTGCTGAGATATAAATATGAACATGTTAGAATATGGCAATAGAAAATGAAATGAGGTGAGAGAAATTGACAAAAAAATGTTCCATATTTTATGGACAATATGGAATGGGAGACTGAACAAAATGAAATTTAATGTGAAATGGATATTATCTGAAATCTTGAGGAAGATACGTTTCAGGTTATGGGAAATGGATATTATCTGAAATCTTGAGAAAGATACGTTTCTGGTTATGGCAATATGGTAGGAAATTATTAAAGTACATAGGACTGTATTATATTGTAGATTAAAAATGTTAATAATGTATATAAGCTGTAACAATCAATAAAGAACCACTCATATCAATAGGTGCCATGGAATCTTTTACATCCACCTGAGCTACAACCACTCAAGCGGATGGGACCTCAGTTTAACATCTCATCCAAATTGTTTATATGGTTATTGGGTTTATTTTTAAATTACTCATTATATCTGGTGCAGATAGGGACTGCCTTATCAATATAACTAGTCAAATGGAAGTAGAAGTCAGAAGCATAGGCAGCAGCTTTAGCAATGGGATCCATTGGAGGAGGATAACTTTGGAATTTATTTAGGTCATCTAGTAACTAAAGAAAGTTTATTTTGAGAAGTCCCTAAACACAGCCATTATTACATTAAAAGTACCCGCTATTTAAAAAGAAAAGTTCAGTAACTGATGGACTAGTTTAACAAGGCAGGGTGGTACATATGGAGATATGCAAAAAATGTCCATAGTTTTAAGGACTAGATCAAGGATACCAGGACCTCTAGTATGATGGTTAAATATTTGTACAAGATACTTAGTATTTATAATGTCAAGGAAACAATGGGCATGCTTGCCACTGGCGGTGTAGGTCAGTTTGTTTATTAGTGGAGAGTTGAAGCTCAATAGTAGAAAGGTGTTGGGTTTAATGGGAAATTCAGCTAATGTGCTAAGATATCTCAGATTATCAGAAATGATATAGCGGCTGTTCTATACTTAGCTATGAAGTGATCATTGGTCTTGTTTATGATGATTTGAATATCTAGTTCAAATGTAATGTCATGTAGAATCTGACAATGTAATGATATCCCTGACAAATACTGATACACTCCAACAATTACCAATAAGTATTTATAGTGTAGCTATTTTTTCTTAGTATTGCATTAACAATCTATGAATAAATATCTACTTTTTATAACTATAAGCAGATCAATATATTGTTAAACTTGATGATTAAGTAGCTTCAGTATACCATCAAGGATTAGATACAGTCATTTTTCTACTTCCCCTAGACAGCTCCCACAAAGGTTTTATACAACAGGCACTGGTACAACATACACTTACAGTGTGCTCCCTGATTCCCATAGTGGCAAATACCCTCAGCTACATGACAGATATTACATCTGTGGCAGATTCACATGACTATCATGACACTGGTGTCATTTTTCTTCAGTGTTGCAGCATACCTCTTATAACTTACCTGTTTTGACATCTACTGTCATTAAATGGAGCGTGATTAATTAGTCAGATCATTCCATATTTAACCCTGTTCAATTCACTGCCATACAATGGTGTAGCTTATCTCACCCATAGCACATGCAAGGAAACTATGTAGGTGCTCCTAATGACTGGGGCATTTGGATAGCTTCCAGCATGGACTTGACTACCTCCAGTTATCATTACAACACTATAATACTTAAGGATTATAATCTGATTGATAGTCACATATCTGTTAATACTTCCTGTCCATTTTAATTGTGGCAAAAGTAAAACTACCAGATCAGAGATAACATGAAGTACTAGTGAATATACATAGTCAATGACAAGTTAAAGTATTTGTAGTGATTAGGAACCAACCACATAGGAGAGGAATACAACGCAAACTATAACCTAGTAGCTAGCCATAGGAGTAGATATGCAGAACAGGTGGCAAAGATGAGACCTAAACTACTGCAGCTTAGCTAAACATCCTATGGCTTATGTGACAAAGGGAGATGCTGCCAGCACAGCTATCTGGAATTTTGTAAATAATTATATGTCATTTGTAAATACCAACACGACTTGTATAGAAGTGTGACAAAGGTAGATACTGCCAGCACATCTATCTAGAAGTTTGTAAATAATTATATGTCATTGGTGAATATTGAAATGATTTATATAAGATGCTTGTGTTACAACTGTATTAGAACTGTATGTCATGTGTATATCAAACTGCTGGTACAGAAGTGCCTGTTGGAAAGGTTTTTGCAAAGTGCTGTTTAAAATGTAACCACAGTGTGGCCTACTAGAAGGGAACATAAATGTATAATCCCTACTGAAACTGTTTATATATATATATATATATATATATATATATATATATTAATAGTGGAAACTGGAATACTGGAGGTTATCTTCAGTCCAGCAAAACTTCAGAAAAATAGCTAAAATTAAATTACTCTATGGCAGGTACAGACACAACGTCTTTGCTGAGAAGCTTTCTGTATTGTCTTCAGAGTGAACTAATTACTACAATTATTTTATGACTTCCAGCATCTGCCAAAGATCTGAGGTCTGTGTATTTTTCACAGTTAGATGCTAAATACTGCTGGATTCCAGCAGTGGGTGTTTGACCTGGGATGTCACTCTGCAAACTATCCCGGAGTAATATTTGAGATATTAATTTAAGTCTTTTAGAGAGAGACAGCATTTTGTATTATGTCTTTGACCTGACAACAGCTAGAAGATCCATTCATATCTGCCTTGCTCTAATGAAGTAAGTTTCTAGGGAACACTATAATTCTCTTAGATATAGTCAGAAATATAGTAAAGCTTAGTTTAGATGTTTTTCTTTATTTGAGACTGTCCTGCAACATTGTTTTAAATATTTCCTATGGTTTTGAACTCTATCACTGTGAATATATATTTAGTATTGTCTTGTTCTTTTATTATTTATTATTAAATATATTTAAACCTTTCATTCTGGGTGACCTTTGTAGAAATATTTAAGTTATTTGAGTACTTGCATATTTATTTGGTGACACTGTGTAGATCCCTCCTAACAGGCTTGCTCTTGGTCAAACTACCATTTATATCAATAGTAAGATTACAGAGTAAGATTTGACACCCTTTGTTAAGGGCCTTAAAATAGCTGATAAGGAATTGGCCAGTGGCAGTGATAACTACCTTATAGTCTGGGCAAAAGGGGGCATGGCTAGTACACCTGTGCCAGTCTTTCCCATGTGTGTGTGTGTGTGTGTATAAATCAAACCTCAAAATGTGTGTGTGTATGTCAGCTACTTGGGCATGGACACGAAGCACTGTTTGGACACAGAGGGTGCTGGAGGTCTTGGCTTGGCCACTCAGCTGAGATCTCAATTTTAGAGCTGTGTCAGTGGGGAGTCTTACTTGGGATCTAGAGAAAGAGAGAGAAACCAGCCCTGGACTGACTGTGGTCTCTGTGTACTCTTAAGGGAAATTTCACTTGATGCAGAGAGCTGCATCTGGAAATACTGGTGTGTACCTTGTCATCCTCTCAGTCTACACCCCCACTGTTGCCAGTGGTGAAGATTGAGGCTCCTTGATTACTGGTCCAGTGGTGGGTCATCACAGCTTACATTTATGACTCCACCTTGGATGAACTGACAATCAACTGTGTGACAAATCATATAAATACTGCATGTCATGTAAAGTGGAGTAGACCTAATGAAGCCAAGTTAAAGGTGAAATTGTTCATCTTTATTTTCAGTAAAGTATTTATTTTGAAATAAGTTATAACTGCTTGATTACTTTGAAATCTCATCTGAGCCTGTCTACATTTCATTATTCTTTTTTTCCTGATTATAAGGAGTCTCAGCCATGAACTTTGTCACTCACAAAGCACCAGTTTTTCCTGTGGTCTTACATATAAGTATTATGACAACATAGCATTACATCCTAGATAAAATGAATAATATAACACATCTGGTACTCTGTTGTACTGTTTATGCATTTTCTTTCTCCATATATTTGATGATTTGGTGCATCATCAGAAAATATCTTGCCAACACATTATCTGCACCCTTGGTGCATCATCAAAGCTACAAAAATGTCCCTGAATCCACCATATTTACATTAAAACAAAGTAAAAGTTTGTACACTGCACGCACTAAAGAGAGACAATACCAGCTCTATTGGTGTAAAGCGATAAAGCCCCGACTATAACCCAGGCTTCCAGAGTTTAGGTTCAGGTACCTAGTGGAGCTGGTATGGGGAAAGACAGCAGTAAAGAGGCTTAGCTGGCTACCTTTGAGGTTCATGCCTGGGCACTTGGAAATTGGTGAAAAATTCCCAGTGGAGACTGGAGATCCCATGAGAGGGCTGGCTTCAAGGGTGGCAAAGGCTGTCTTGAGTAGTTAGGCTGCTTGTGGAAGTGGGTAACATTGCATGCCAAATGGACAGTATTAAGCCTACACAGAGTGGTTATGGTTTTAAAACACAAACAATGGCTACACTGTCTGCTGCTCAGCAACCACCCCCAGGAGGAACAAATGAGAATTATGACTCATGCCTCCGAAAATGAAATGACTGAGATAAGGGAGTAAGCAAAGATGTCTAATGCACACCATTATAAGGAAAAAACTATGGCACTCTCAGAAATACTCTAGCCCATCTAAAATAACCCCAACTCTACACCTAGTTTTACAAAAAACACTGAAACATGTACACCATTTCTTATTTTCTGCAATATAAAAAGCAACTCCATGCACTGCAAAAACAAAATAGACACATGCACACTAAAAACACTGGCTACATAAATAAAACAGGCCCTTGTACTCATTAAGATTGGGCTCAGATGCAAAATGCACCTTGTGCTCAAGGTAGAATATGCTGCTGGTAACCTGTATCATTCACAGACAAAGATGAGCTGTGGTTGTCCTTGGATTACACAGACTCATTCCCAATATCTCGAAAGGCAGCCAGTATGCATCATTGCACCAAGAGCTCCTGTGCTTGGGAATGATGGGTAGTATTGTGCAGGCTGACAAAGCTACGCAGCACTGCAGTACTGATTAAGGTAATTGATACTGTACAGCATACAGCACCAAACAGCAACACTAGCTACGTGGTAAGGCATGTTGCACATTAGTTAGCTGGTTTATTCAGCAGTGCTGCATGCCATTAGAATGAATGATTGAGATTTGTGAATGAATCACATTCATTAGGCATGACAGGGGTCCTTGCTATATTATAGTAATGCTGGGAGCAGGTTCGGTGTGATCTACCACTTTAGGGAGCTTGATAACATTATGGTATGTCAACTGGTTTATATGCACCATAGGGGAGTCTGTTGCTGGCCAGGAATGTTCTTCCGCAAAACTCAGTTTTTGTTTGTTTTTGTTTTTCTGGCAATGATATGTTGCTTGACTTGGTATGCTAAACAACACATTGGTAGGGAACTGGATCACTGTGCTTGTCTGTAGAACATCAGTGTGTGCCCTGCCATTGCTGTCTCTCAGGTTAGTGGGTTTATGAATCAGAAATGACTTTGCACACCATTTTATAGCACAGAAAGCCCTGTATGGTAGCATTTTATTTCAAGTATCTGGCACACAGATTGCAACTTGCCAATCAGAAATGCAATAACTGGTCAAATATATATAATTCTACCTAAACTAAATATAAACTAATTACAAGACAAGGACACACTACACTGAATGTAATTTTACTATGTCAAATTAAAGTCTCATCAGCTGACTGGTTTTAAGCAATTTCTCTCACAATCTAGAGCACATTATGACTGTGGCAGTTTTTTTTTTCATAAGCCAAGCCATAAAAGGATTTGTACTAGTCTTAACTTGCTTAGTAAAGACTGAATAAGCAGATAAAGAAATGATTAGTTAGGCAAGTCATTTTCTGTAAAGAATACTAACTAATATTGTATGAAATGCAAACATCTGTAACACTGAAGAACTCCTTGATTAAGTCTAGACAAATGATTCAAGTAATTTTTAAGATAGCTGGGGTGTGTGTGTGTGTGTGTGTGTGTATATATATATATATATATATATATGTATGTATCTTGTGCCATCTGATGTCGAAATTTAGTACTGCAGGCTTTCCTTGCTTAGAATTGAGGTATACTCGGTAAAGCTGACGGTGGGGCTCAACTCAAGATGCAACATGGTTGAGAAAATAGATGCTGCAGCTTGCAAAATGTTAACCATAAATGTTTTTGAAGTAGTCAAGGGCTACAAGTGGGAGAGACAACACGCACCTAAAAAATAATCTGTGCTCCTGTCAGCTAACTTGTAAAATTGGATTTTCCATTTGCATTTTGATAAAAAAAAATGCAGTCCACTTAAACTCAATGCAGATAACATCTCCTGAACCACAGAGGTCTTCACAAAAATAAACTGTGAAAGATTAGACATTTTTGTGCAAGACAGTCTAATAATATTTGACCAGATTATAATCAGCATTATTTACATGAAAACTGCTATTTACCATTAGATGAAATATGCAAACCCCAAACCATTTCATGGGGTCAGTGTATTTGTTTGAGGGGAGGGAGACTTAATAAATAAAAGAAAAATACATTTTCAGTGTTCTTTGTTTACAAGAGTAGACCCATTTGGATCTATTTCAGGCTCAGCTTGAAAGTACTCAAAAAAAAACATTGTTGCATAAAAGCATTGCAACTGACTATCAAGCTTCATTTACATATACAGTTACAAACAGAAAGTACAGAATAAAGATAGAATTTTACTACAAGAAAGCACTGTAGAGAGAGCTAATGTAAAAGCATCAAAACTATGAAAAGCTGAAGCACTTATATTAACAGTTCAAATTTGTGGTTGTTGTGTCTTTCGGCTTTTCCCGGTTAGGGGTCGCCACAGCGGAACTCCAGTCCGCTAATGATTGGCAGTAGATTTTTGCGTACCGAGTTGCCAGCTCTGACACACAACCTTCAACGAAGGTACGCCCATTCACGCATGTCTCCACACAGAAGACACTCTAGCTGGGAATCGAACAGGACAACATCTTACTGTGAGGAGACAACAGTTCAGATTTGTGGTATACTAGTCTAAAGCGAGGGAAAAGCAATATAAATAATCACAATTATTCATGGCTGGTATTTAGAATGTATATTGTTCAGAATAAACAAACTAACCATGACAGCATAACTAGCCTTAGGCATAGGCCAACTAGGTGGCCACCTAGGGCTCTGATCTAGCAGGGGCGCTTTTCCAGTATGTATTTGGTGTAGGTAGACCAGGATGGGGGCACCGGTTAGTGTAGTGAGGGGCACCATGGAGCCCTTTTGCCTAGGGCACCAGTTGACCTAAGGCCGCTCCTGCATGACAGTGTTTAAACAGTAGAGCTGGAAGAGCACTGACCACCTCTCTTGAAGTACCATGGTTTGAGTAGGAGGTAGCCATGAACAGTGTGGACAGTGAAGCCATTTCTGGAACAGTGTTCACCATATGTGTCGTCCTAGCATATGATCAATCATGTTACATGCATCCATCTCCTAGCATGAGCATGCCAGATATTTCCTCACATCCAAATGGCTGGACTAGTGGATAACAACTATTCCATCACCACCAACACCAGGTGTATCTGCTCCAAGTCCCTATATGCCATGTCACTCTGCATCCTTTGTAGGAAATCCCTCAATCCCTGCAGCAGTTGCAGTCTTTAAGCAGGCTACACAGTACACACCACATCTCTTACATGGTATGATTGGTGGCCATCTTTGCCTGGATCACTAACCTGCACGTCCATTGATTGAAACTTCTGGAGTCATACTGGCAATAGCCACCTACAAGCCTCTATCTTATGTTTCAGTGCAAATATCTTGACGGCAGTGCAGCATCTGATGCTTTCTGAGGTGGTGACACCTGTGCAGCAGAGGTGCAGTTGACATTGACAGGATGACCTTCACTAAACACAGATGATGCTGGAAGCTCAACCTGCTCCTTCATAGTAATGTCATCTGACTCTGATGTGAGTGTACCTGCCACTGTTATCATTGCTAACAGTGCCACTGGGTCACCAGACTTTGCAAGATGCAGTCCACCATCATCAACCTCAGGTGACCTGCTGTCATCAGGCATGTGATGAACTGTTGTGCTGAATTCTCTCCCAGAGGAACCTGTGAATTTATAAACATTATATATCTCTTACAATGCCAGATCATATGTACAACTCACACAGACTTTTACAGTCAATCAAATATAGAGCCTGCAGGTACATATGCACCTTAAGGTGCAGGTTATTACTGTTGCAAGCTTGATGTTCTGGGAAGGAGATAAATGTGTTTTTTTCTGACAATCATACACAGGTGCAAGCCAGTGCCCTACAGAAATGACACATGCCATCACTCACTACTCATCTAGTGCATCCCCTACAGACATGTAGGTAGACACCAGCTCAGCTCCCACATCCAAGCCACAATTAGGTTTTAAAGTTCCCTTAATTTTCTCGGTGCGGGATATCCATAATTCCTCCATCTCTGAAAGGCACTGTGTTGGTAATCCAACACCAGTAGGCAACCTGTCACAGGCAATTTCCTGTGCTTTAATCCTGCCATGCAGTAATATACCAGTGATTGTGTGATACTTCTGCTGTATTTTCATATTATGACTGCCCACTGCATGGATATCTTGCACTAGTCCTTGTCGTACATGTTCCCAAAAAGTCCTTTTACCTTAACCTTTTTCAAGGATATGCATGCCATTGTGAAGAATCTGCAGTAGCACCTCTGTCTCCTGAGTGGTAAGCTTCTCTGGCCATTATCATTTATTTGGTCCCTTGCTAGGGCATGTACATCTGTGGGTTACACATATGGATCAGTGACTGTATGCAAGCCAGCCAGCAATTACCTCCAAACCATACTCATCACTCTAAGGGTGGCTACAGCATTGTACACTTTAATACAGTAGCTGTTCTGACATTATGCCTTAGCATGGAAGCTGTGGGCATGTGAGCCATATTTGGTGTCATTCTCACAAGCATCAACAGTGCATTCTGTGTCTGGTGTACTGGAGGCCCACTATCCCACGTAGCATGTCATGTTGTGTAGACATGGTACATTGTGTAGATGTATGAATGGATAGTGACTGAACCTGCCTGTACACTAAGTGCCCTGTCACAATGAGCCTCCCACATACACACACACACACACACACACACACACACACACACACACACAACTGCAACCTGTCCTGCCAGCTCCCTGAGCCCCTCCCCCACATGCTTCAAATGCTTGTTCCCTGTCCCTGTGCTTTGCCATGAAGACACCTCCCATCGGATTGCAATCTGTCTTGCCTCCCCCCCCCCCACCAGGACTGCAACCTATCATGTCAGTTTGCTAAGCCCTCTCCCAATACACTACAACCTGTCCTGACCAGTTTCATGCACTTTGTCATGATGATACCCCCCCCACAAAAATGCAATCTGTCTTGCCAGTTACCTGTCGAACCCCCTCCTCAGAGGCCTGCAACTTGTTCTGCCTATCCCCTGTGCCCTGTCTGGTTGACACCTCCCTCAAAGTATCAACCCTCATCACGGCCTGCACTGTGTTACCACATACACACCCCACTGTTCTTTGACAGTGTCTCTTGCCGCCATGGCCCCTTAAATAACTGCAATCCTGAAGTCGATTATCAGTTATCCTGTCTGCTGTTAGTTTCCCTATATAGCAGTACACTCCAATATCCACTTTATTCTGATTCTGTACATTGCTTGCTATAATGATGTCTCCTGCAAAATAGCAACTGCTGTTTTTTATCTCACTAAAACAGGGCTTGTAACATGGTTATTATGCTAATGAGGTAATTTAGCAGCATTGACTATGAATTATACACATAAAGAGATGTGCTGCCACCTTAATAAATTATATGGGAGTTCTTTCCTACTCATACATGGGCTGGGATGTCATGTATGTGGTACCACCCTGAGGAGACTGAATCTTTTAATTATACTTTGCATCTCACTAATGACCATGGGTACTTCACTACCCCAACTAACTTAAAAAAACAATGAATGAGCATGATGGGCAAGTAGTGTGTGCATGCCTGTGGAGACTGTCCTTGGTAATGTCATGCTATTGATCATGTGCAACACACTAGTGCTGATTGACATTATGCTACCCTGTTGACATGCAACATGTGGTGTCTGTGACATACAGCCATAAATTTTAACTCTAGGCTTGATCTGGTGAGTGGACATGGACTCAGCAGGACCAGACTCTGCAGGGCTCCCACCTAATGTAGCATGGAGTGAAATATCCTTTTCTATCTGCTAGACAGAGAGCATTGAGTGCCTGTGGGGGGACTATGAGGGTCCCCTTTAAAGCGGACATCTCATAAGCTTGCCAGGGTGGTGAGTGATGTTACTGCCATCATCCACTCTGACAAGCAGTGCCAATGTAATTATAGTGACCTGAAGGGGCATCACACTGACCTTCACTGCTTCACACTGACCTTCACTGCTATCAGGGAGTAGTAGTTGTGGAGGGAGGGACACCCTTTTATGGTAGGCACCCTATTTCTGCATTGTCACTGAACAGTAGGCCAAGTTACTATACTTGTAATTGCCATCAGATGTCATGGTTATGTTGTGTTTATTGTGGTTTGTTTTATGTTTCCATAGCCAAAGAAATGGAAGAAAATAGGATCAACTGTTACGGCAGGTAGGTCTGGCATCCCAGGGAGCAAAGTAGGTATACTATATGCTGGCATTGATTTAATATTGTAATAAAACTGTACAAAATATTATTTTCAGTTGTATTATTCTTTACTTATTAACATATCCATTGCTTATATATTATCTTTTCTGTTATTTCTTCCTCCATTTTTAGTTGTAGGGAAGAGTAGTGTGTGGGGGGCAGATGACTGCAAATTGGGAGCCATTATTGAATCCTCAAATTATGCAGATATTCTACAAAAGGGCCTTACAGAAACATATGTTTGGTGCCAGAGCCATGGGCTCAAGCTCAATGCCAAGAAATGTATAGTTATCCCCTTTGGGAAAAACATGTACCCATGAATTACCACATAGGTGGCAGTACACTAAAAACTAAAAGTGTGATAAGAGACTTAGGGACACAGGTGGACGGTGGTCTCACCTTCGATAACCACATCGCCACAACAGTCAGGAAATCCTTCTATGTGGCACACCTCATCACTAAGGGCGTTTCATCCAGAAACAACTGGAAAGGCCACAGAAATACCTCACTAAAAGAATCACAGGCCTAAACCAGATGCCCTACGCTGACCTTTTAAAAAAAAAACTCCAGCTATACTCTGTCACATATTGTCTACTCAGAGGCAATCTCTGCTTAACATATAAGGCCATGTCAAACCCAGAGCTGTTAAACATGCTACACTTAAAGAAATCCCAGTCCCTCAGAGCAACACACTCCAGGGATCTAAACCTTGTCATCCCAATGAACAAAACATGCTGGAGGGATAGGTTCCTGACCCAGGGACTCCCCAGACTCTGGAATAGACTGCCCATACATGTCAAGCAGAGCACCTCTTTTGCACTCTTCAAAAGGAACCTTGACGATTTAATGGGAGATAGGAAATTCACCCTGGGGATCATGTCAGTTGCCCTGCTAGACAGGGGTCCAGGAAAGTAAATATTGTGGGAAGAAATAGCCAGGGAATTGTTATGGCTAGGCTTGTATAGGCTCTAGGACCGATAGTCTAGTACCAACCTATGAACCTATTTAATGCAGTAGTGTAATAAACTATATAACATATAAAAGACTTACAAATATAAAATTCAGGATTGCACTGCCTTTGTAGTATGCTGCTTTGTTGGTTTGTTTTTCTCCATTTCAGATAGTAATTAAGTAAATATTGCCACATACCACTGACCATTTGCATTGTGACTTGTTTATGTTTCCATTGCTGTTTTATTGAGTTGCTTTTCTCTATTTCATTTATTTCCTTTTCCTGCACTATCAGCTGTAATGCAAGCAAAGGTGAGGCAGTGGCTTTTGTGTTCTATGCCAGACTCTGCAATGTGCACTATGTCCACAGTAGACTCCAAGCTTGTCTTTATGCAGACAAGAGCCACCCTGCTGAAGGGGATCTAGAGGACTTACTGGTGGCCTTCTTTGCTAATTCTCTGTTGAGGCTCATAAAATATATCAGAGAATGGCAAGGTTGGGACCACTTGGATCACCTGGCTTGAGGTTTGTCAGCTGATGAGGACCAAGGTGGATGAGACTGATGCCTGCATTGGCACACTGTAGTTGGTAGAGTTATGTGGCTGGCTAGCCTTAACTATCAGGTCAAAGGCAGAGCCCACCCCATGTTGTTAACTAGGAAGGTGACTGAATTCTGGGTAGATTCCCTTCCTGGCTGGCTTGACCACCCTTCCTCACCCCTCATGTTCCACATATTTTGGTGTCAATTTCCATCCTCTATTTTTAGTCAAGTTATCTACAATACCACTTGTCCACCTTCTGTCAATCTGCTTCTCTCCAATGTTCCCCTCCTTGTGTCACTAACCCCTATGACAGACTTTTTCTCTGGATTATATTTTTACCTGTCCCGGATTTCTTCTGACACACCTTCTCCTTGTTCTCTTCCTTCTAAAGTCATCTTCCCCACCCCCACACTACTCTTCTCTTCTGCATTTCTGTGCTTGCTCTTTCCAATTTCTAACTGTCCCATCACCCCACTTTCTTTGCTGTGATGCCCTTGTATGGGCTCCATGTTTTGTGTGCTTCTATGCTTTTATACAAATAACTGAAAACTGACTCTCTTATATGACATTGAAATGCCTTGTAACATTGAGCGACAATTCCTGGAATATAACCTGCATTACTTTATTGGCCTCATTTCTCAGCTTTGTGTTACATTTGTGAGGTGCTTGATGTCTCCAGCCTGACCAATCTGTTTACTGCTATGTCACCGGACTTCCTACCTATGCATTGAGCATGTTGCATGCCAGCATCTGCTGTTCTACCAGACCACCAACAGAATGATTCACTTCACCTAGGGCTTCACAAAGGTCCACCTAAGCCTGTTTTCACCACATCCCCTCTTGCTTAGCAGTTTGCTGTTTCTCATGATCCTAGTCAACTCTTACACAGACAAGTCTAAGCCATGCTAGTGGCCAGATCTAGACAATTGTATGATGTAATGTATATATTTTTTTCTTTTTAAATTTAATTACATCATATAACATTGAACGATTCCAAGCAGACTTGCATCTAAAGATGGAATATATTGTCCACAATTGTGGACGTAGATGACAAACACCACACCTGTTTACCATGCACAGACAAGTAATCTTTACATCTTCTAAAGTTTGAGTTAAGTAATAACATGATTCAAACCCAAGTTCATCCATCAAATTAAACTTCTTGTATAATGACCTTGTATTTAACTGTTTCAGCATACATTTGCAGTATTCGTTGTAATAAAGTCCATCCAGAACAGAATTTGCTGGGGTGTATCCTAGAGAAAAAAGTTCATGATTTCAAAGTTCAACAGTCCTGTGATTAACATAAAATGTGTTTTTTTTTTAAAAACAGGACATTGCATGTGAACAAAGACCGAATGTATTTTTTATGGTTTTAATAAATGGTTCTGTTAATTGAATGTAACTAATTGATTTTAACAAGACAATTGTGGTTGTTAATTAAGGGAATAAAAGTATGTCAGTAAAACTAGTAGTTTGTAATACGTTCTGAGGAAGTCTTTGGACAAAAGCGTTTAAATAAAAGGTTGTACACCAAGTATGAGCTTCATTATTTGAGTCACCAGTCTTTTGTACCCTTTGGACCAGTACTTTTTGCAGTCAGTCCTGTGACATTACAGAACCCAGTTTGTAAAGTTGAGATCCTTGATATACATTTGGCATCTTTCACATATTTGGAAATGGTCACATTGTCTGATTCAGCAGGAATACTAAATCTAGCTTTTACAGATTTTTACCCCATGATGTTTCTATGACTCTATCTCAGAAACTTCAACTGCTTGGCCTTGAAAGTCAGTGTCTGTCTGGCAATCCTCCTTGTCTGAGCTGGATAAAGCACACAGTGGTTGGAAATGATTCAATACCTACACCTTGTTTGGTTATACACAATCCTGCCATGTGCTAGAGTATTAGGCGTGTGTCACTTTCCCCTTCTGGAGCTCCACTACCTTCAAGGGACGGGGGGGGGTTGTTGGCCTTTACCTTTTTTTTTAATACTGCTCCAAACAATCCATTATAGCCCCTGAGCCAGATGTCAAATCTGAAAACATTTTCTTAAGGTTTAGTTTTGTCACTATATAGTTTTCCATTTCATCTATGGATGTAAGCATGTCACCTCAATTACCTTTTGTCATGTATTACCATGCTGGGAACCTCAGTTGCACTGTAAAGCCTTTTTCTTTAAAGACTCAGATGGGGGGGCAGGTCCTGTTTTAAAAAGTGCTGTGGAGTGGTCTGGTACCAGCCTAACTGCAGATTCCCTATTTTATGGTCATTCCCTAGCAGCGTTGTTTTCAGCATTATATATTCTGTATCTGAGAAGTTGAGTCATTTAAATTTATACTGCCTTGAGTATCTGGTATTAAACAGCTAGGTGTTACACTGAGTACACACTATTAGCAGAACAATTTCTGAACCAAACATATTTTTCAACTCTGCTCTATGAAAGAGTTGAGATGATTCACTTCTATATCTTCTGGAACTCCCTGCATTCTAACATTGTCCAATATCAGCAGTCCTGGAGTGAATTTCTCTTACTGTTTGTTGCAGTTGTTGGGAACGTACTTCTTACCTCGCAGATCCCATTCATTTCCAGAGATTTGCCTCTGCCTTGTTACAATAAGGGTCTGTAAGAGATTGAACTGAACTTCTTGACTGATTGTAGCACTCTTTATACGGGCTATATCTACTGCAGATTTTTGAACTAGCCTGGATAATGTTGTTAAAGTCATGTTTATTTTTTATTTTTCTTTACATCCTCTGCACTGATCTTGGATGCTGCTGCCTTCTTGTTTTCCTTTCACCTGCTTGCTGAGAGGCCACGAGTGAAAAGTAACCAAAAAATAAAATCAAACAAAGGAAATACACTATCACACATTTAGAGTCACATGACATGTTAAAGACTTTCCCACTGCATTATTCTGCTGTTTGGAGCATTTTGGAACTTATTACCAGGTGGAGGATGAGAAAGCATAGAGCAAATTAAACTCCTTCTGTCATGTTTACATGCTCATGCATGTCCCTTCTCACAGTACTTTTGACACTACAAACTTATTCTTTCAAATTCACACATATGACATTGAATTTATATATTACTATGATTTTATCTCCATTTTACAAACAGCATAATTAGCTATTCAACTATTGACAGGTTCATAGGTGCTGACTAGGCTAACGACCACAAGGGCCTTTTTAAGCCTAGCCATGCATCCCAAATCTCTGACAAGTTCTGATACCTCTGATAATTGTAAGCAGCAGCTTCAGGGATGAAACATTTACAAGCAGGGGCCTGGGGGATGAACCATTTACAGGTTGGCTGTATACATTAGAGACATAGGTGCCAAACCAGGGATGAATTTCCTGTTCCCCATCCAATTGTTCAACTTGCACTTGAATTGGCTTAGGGGAGAACTCTGCTTCACATGGATGTGGAGCCTGTTCCAGAGGCAGGGTAGTCTCTGGGATACATATGTGTCTCTCCAGCAGGTCCTATTTAAGTCACAGAAAAGGTTCAAGTCTTTAGAATGGGTAATTCTGGTGCTGTTTACTTGGTGGATATGCAGGAAGTCCATCAGAGTAGGGTCTGACAATGCTCCGTGCCAGGCATAGAAGTCCCCTCAAAAGCCTCTAGGAAACAGAATACAGTGATAGGGCTTTGAGATGGTCTGCACAGGACATTTTACTTATGCACTGTATTCTTTTAGTGAGGAAGATCTGTGGATGTTCCAATTGTTGTATATGCCGGGTTAGGTACATACCAAAAGCTGTAAGGTACTCAGTGATAGACTTGATGAATGCCAAATAAAGTGGAACAATGACTTCCTTGGACTTAGATACCAAACCTTTGTCTATAAGTTGTGCAACTAGAAGACAGGGTATACAACTTTATGCACTATGATAATTCAGTACAAACCACATTCCAGCCATTGTTTTAATAGTACTCTGAAAAGAATGCACTTTACTACATTTGTACACCAAGTGGTGTAGGGCAGCTTCTTCAGACATGAGTTTTGGGCAGTCACTACTAATACCCGGCTAATCTACAGTGGGTAGAATATATAGTGTTAGAGCCAAATAACTGGTACACTGAGAGCTGGAACAAAAAAGCCACTATAGAAGACACAAATCCACAGTCAGGAAAAACAGACTTTAATGCAGCAAAGCTTTTGGTTAGACAACCTTTCTCAATGCTAAAACAGTACATAACATATTACAATACATTTAAATAAGACCCAAAAGGTAACATGAGACCACAGCCAACAAATCACACTATACCATCAATTAAAACTTTTTCTAAAGCATTCTTAAAGGTGTATGTCACAAGTTTTGCTGTTAAATTTTAACAAGCACAGGCTTGATATTGACTACATTTTTTATACCAGGTTCGGAATCTGTATGGAACCTGATAATCTACTCATATTCTTTATTCTCGAGATAATTATTCAAGTCACCACCTCTAAGTCTCTTCTGCACACTATCACTCTAAATTTAAAACTATATGTATGGATCATTTAGATGAGTTCTCGACAGATGATGATGTGAGAATAAGGAAAAGGCGGTTCTTGCTACAGCATCTTTACATTGTAATGGCGAGCATGCACCTCCTCCCCCAGTGATGATGTCAGCAGATTTGAACTCTGGGACAGAAACGAGCGTGACTGAGCAAGCACAAGCTATATTAGTAACTGAAAAACACTTGAATCAGCTGGGACAGCTCAGTATGGTCCAGTCAGGGTCTCAAAAGCGTTTTCAGTTAAATCTATCTGAAAAAGTGACTGTTGTAAGTAGGAGTGAATCTAGGGGTTGTTCACAGCAGAGACAGACCCCAAACGGAATAAAGAGAAAAAACAGTCCAGCACAGCAAAAGAAGACTGTGCAGCATCAGTAGAGTTAACTAAAGGTATTTTAAACCTTTCAAACTGTATACTGATTGAATCACACATGTCCCTGTTGGGAAAAGGACTGAAATTTATGCCTAGTGCCAGTGAGGATCTAGTAAGTGCCTTAACTGATTTAAAGTTATTTGTGAGGACTTTAAACCTCAAGATATTGTTTAAGAATGCTTCCCAAACAAATGACTTGACATGTAAAAAACTTAATATTTTTGTACCCATCAGTAATTCTGTAATTACTGCCTTTCATAATATGTGTGAATGTGAAATTAGGCAATTGTATGATTCTAATTTGAAAAGGAAGCACTATAACTTAACATATAATGAATATGAAGCCCTGAAAGATTTAGAAAGTAATAACAACATAATTATAAAACAGGCAGACAAAGGAGGTGCTAAAGAAATAATGAACCGCATTATTTAAATTCAGTGAAGTCACTATTAGAGGACGGAAATATTTTTAAGAGGATAACTTTTATAGATGTTAAAAAAAAATGTTGCAGCTGTAAATATGGTAATATATGACATGCAACTGAATGGAGAAATTTCAACTGATTTATTTAATTTCTTAAGTGTTCCTTGTCTAAGGACACCACAGATATATGGGATACCAAAGATCCATAAATGATTAACAGAACACGCACTGAGACCAATTGTCTCTGGTGGGGATTGGGTTACAGAACCAGCATCAGTTTACTTACAAAGGGTATTAAGTCAATATCTGTGTTTATGTCCGAATGTAATTAAAGACACTACTGATTTTTTAATTAGGTTGAGAAGTTGGTATACTGGAAGAATTGGTAAAAAAAAATTGAGTTCTGACTATTTATTTGTGATGTTAGATGTAACGCCACTATTTACAGTAATACCAAATGAATTGGGGTTGAGGCTGTACGTGAATTTCTCACTGGTGAAGTGTGGATGATGTCGACAGCAAGGGTGTAAAATATTTGTGCTTTATTAGAAACTGTTTTAAGTAAAAATGTTTTTATATTCGATAATGAGCCATTTTTGCAGCTGTCCGGTGTGGCCATCACTTATGCGAATATAGTTCATCAATGGGAGAAAAATATGTTTTTAATAATGAGAATGATTTATGTGGGAAAGCTGAGCTGTTTTCAAGATTTGTAGATGACTGCTTTTTTGTATGGAACAGCACAGCTGATGAATTATGTTGCTTATTTAAATAACACAATGAATTTCTCGAGTTTAAAATTAATTATTCCCATAGTGAGATATTTTTTCTTGCTGTGTATTTAGAAAAGAAATTGGATAAAGTGGAGACAAGTATACATAAGAAAAATGTGCATGTGAATAAGATATGTGCATAGGCAAAGTTTACATGCTCCCCATATTTTTCCAGGGATAGTTAAAGCACAGATGTGCAGGGTAAGTAGGCTAAATACAGATGATGTACGATTCAGTGAACAAATGAATGAGAAGATAGGAGAATTTGAGAATAGTGGCTATAGCCATATGGAGATTCTAAAAACTGCAGAAGATGTGAAATTATGTAGAGGCAATGTTATGAAACTAATTTTTAAAGAAAGGGAAGTAGCTATAGCTGGAGGAAATAATGATGATGATAAAATTAGATATGTAACTACCTATAGTTTAAAAACAGATCAAATAAAGAAAATTATACAGAAGAATTGGCCTATACTTATGGCTGCACCTGAGCTGCATACCATATTAGAAGACAGACCTTTTTTATCATATAGAAATCTCAACAGTTTAAAGAGGTTATGTTACAAAGACTTTAAGATGTAATAAAGGCAAAGTTGGGTAATAAACCTGGCACATATGGTTGTATGTATTGTAGTTGTTGTGGAGATATTAAATATAATAGTGACAAATTTATCCACCCAGTGTCCAATAAGCAGTTTAATTTTAACTGTGTTCCCACTTGTAATAGTACTAATGTGATTTATCTCGCTACTTGTGTAAAATGTGATTCATTTTACATAGGAAAGACTACAAGGAAATTAAAAGGGCATATTACAGAGCATAAGTCAGAGATAAGAAGAAATAATGAGAATAATGCACTGTTTAAGCAGGGTCTATATCATATTTTCAAAGTTTTATAACTTCAATCATTAAAATATCAAATTTAAATGTTCAAAGTTATAAAACTTCGAACATATGTAAAAAAAAAACAAAAAAAAAGAACTAACGGCTGTAGGCATGGGGGCAAGCCCCCCTGCATCCCCCACACCACCCGCTCTTTAAATATACCAACTCTGAGACTGCACTATAGTGCAGTAAGGGAAATCTTCCCTTTACTGCGCTATAGTGCGGTCTCGGAGTTGGTATATTTAAAGAGCGGGGGGTGTGGTGGCTGCAAGGTGGCTTGCCCCCCTGCCTACACTAGTCAGGTAGGTTCCGTTTGCTTGTTTTGTTTTTTTTATTATATGTTTGAAACTTCGAACATTGAAATTCGATTAACGTTCGAAGTTTTCAAAGTTCAAATATATAATATAGACCCGTTTAAGCACATTATGCACAATGGTGTGGATCATAGTTTTAAATTTAATGTGATAGATAGTGTGCAGAAGAGACCTAGAGGTGGTAACTTGAATAATTATCTCGAGAATAAAGAATATGAGTGGATTATCAGGTTCCATGCAGATTCAGAACCTTGTATAAATAATGTAGTCATTATAAAGCCTGTGCTTGTTAAACTACAACAGCAAAATTTGTGACATACACCTTTACGAATGTTTTAGAAAAAGTTTTAATTGATGGCATAGTGTGATTTGTTGGTTGTGGTCACGTTACCTTGTGGCTCTTATTTAAATGTATTGTAATATATTATGTACTGTTTTAGCATTGAGAAAGGTTGTCTAACTGAAAGCTTTGCTGCATTAAAGTCTGTTTTTCCTGACTGTGGATTTGTGTCTTCTATAGAGTATGTAGTGTGCCATAATCTTAAAAAAAAAAAATAAGTGTTGGTGTTGGTGTGCTAGGGTCTTCATGACAGAAATGTGATGGGTTAGTGATTGACATTTGAAAGACAACTGTCAAGTAAACATCAAGGGCCAGATTCCAAAAGAGTTGCTCTCAGTGTAAATCTGTCCTGATTCCAACAGATTTGCCCTCAGTTTAAGTGACTTACTTTGGTGTAAGGCCTTTCTATAAACAGACTTGCACCAGGGGCCAAATTCCAAAAGACCCGCTCGCAGTGCAAGTGGTCACTTGCACTGAGAGCAAGTCTTTTAGAATCAGGCCTCAACATTTTTGTAGAAGGGCACCCCATTACACATCCAGACAAGGGCAGGGCTGCATCCCCCCATGCCTGCTACTTGTGCGTGTGATGAGCAAAGGGAATCATCTGAAACAGCACAATTTTGATCTTAGTAAACAGTCATTGTGTTGTGGTCACACTGGAAGGTGATCATTACATACAGTACATGCTTCTTGTTGTTAACAACCCCACCATGATGCCTGTCTACTCCGTACTTCCAGTAAAACACATTAAGCTTCACATCAGGTTTATACAATCTCCTAACTTTGAACCACACCATGATGCATGTCTACTTCGTACTTCCAATAAAACACATTAAGCTTCACATCAGGTTTGTACAATCTCCTAACTCTGGCACACAAATTAGACATTTAAGAACAACATCTTGCACCTGGCTAGTCTGACTGCCAGTTATCAAACACATTTGTCAGGTAAATGACTATTTCAGATAAGGCACTGGTTAAGTTAACATCAGTTTAATAATGTAATATGCAAGTATCTTGACAAGGGAAATCTTAGGTGACATATCACCCTACCCTTCTCCAAAAGGTCAAGCTAGAGACCCTCCATGCAGTGAGGAACTGTAAAACATGGGTTGTCCTATGTCATTATTAACTTTCAGGTTGCACCTCTACCTCAGCTGCTGAAATATGGTTTAATTTACTCTTGGGAGGATACCATCACTCTATAGAAAAATGGCTATAAAGAGAGAAGGAGATTACCTCTGTTCAGGTGTCTGAAGCCATAAGTAAGTTTGCCTCAGCAATTGTAGATGGTCCAAAGTCACCTCTATGGTGTTAGGAATGGAGCCATGACTGCAACCAAGGCACCCTGTCTTCCAACTAGTGAAGCCAATAAGTGAGGGTTTGGCTTAGTGAATAGGAAATGTAGTGGCATTTTACAGTCTTGCCTATACCAGGAGGCATGTAGAGGGTCTTAATCGCAGGATGATATCCACAGCATCACTAATGGGGCTGTTTACAACTACTGGGATAAACACCATTGCAAAGAATTCTTTATTTTCATGCATTATACATATATGATTTCTTTATTTCTTAAATATTCAGTTTAACATCTCAAAGACTGCTCAAGTCCCACCTTCCTTGAAATATCAATCCTCCTGAGCATTATTCTCACAGATTCCATTTAATTCTATAGTTTTTTCCTTCACTTTTTCTAAAGATTCCACCTCCACTTCTTTTTTCTCCTTTGCACAAACAATTCAATTGCAGTAGGTTTGTTTTTTGATTTTCATTTTCTAGTAATTGTGCTCTTGGCAGCCAACAGTTTATATACATGACAACTCCAAAACATTTCCTCAGTTACGATTTGTTCTCCCAAAAGTTCTGACAATTTACCCTATGCAGAATTTCTAAAATCCACCAACTCATTGCATTCCCCAAAAAATATGTTTCCAAGTTTTGTCCTACACAAAATCCTAAGTCTAGTGAATGCCTTTCTGCATCAAGACCCATCAACGATAGTGGGACCTTCCTGCACTCTGCTTCTCTCTGAATAATTATTATTCTGTTAATGTTGTCAAATGTTTGCTTCCTCTCCACAATACCACACTGATCCATATCTATTAATATGGCAACATTTAGCCATTCCCTTAGCTAGAATAAACACAGATGCTTTATAGTCATCACTCAACATTGAAACTGGTCTACATGGAGTTGTATTGAAAAGCTATTTGCGTTAGAGTACATAAACCACAGCTTTTTCTGAAATTCTGGAACTTTCTCTCCTTATAAAATATTAAACAAAACTTTCCAG